>NC_134460.1:36315896-36535896 GCF_047948215.1 Lycorma delicatula | reverse complement strand
AAAAGGGGTGACGTAATCTTTTTTGAAATTGATACATCAACGTGGCAAAATTTTTATAAAATTAATTACCGATGAATTTTATGTAGGAACTAAAATGAATTTTATTCAAGAAAATGCTATAAAATCTATTAATATTTTCAATAATTTTATAGGAATTGCCTAATTTTTATATTACATCTGGATAGATTACTTGTATAAATAGTTAAGTGTAATCTATATGTACTGAATAGACATGTTTTTTCTTGCGCTTGGCTACCTTTAATGTCTACTGAAAATAAGTACAAATACCTTAGTACAATGAATATCTTGCAGGAACTATCAAATTTTATAGTTTCATGTATCAAATACTTTAATTATTATTGCTGAAACAGGAAATATTTTTTAGAAACTGTATTAAAAGAACAGTTTGTATTTTGAATTAGGAAAATAACAATGTGCAGTTTTATATCATATTTAAAATACACTTATTCCTTTTTAGTTTTTCAGATCATAATAATTGTGTTGTCTCCCCGCTAGAACAATCAGAATCTTCTTTCGTACAAAATCATTGAACTAAATCTTTTTGGAGATCCACACATTTTCACATCTACGATGTTCAATTTCTTTTTTCTGTAATTCTCTAGAAAATTCTAGAAATAAAAGCCCCAATTATCACTTGTACAAATATTTTCCATTATTACATAGGTATTCTTCATTTATTTCTCAAGAGTTTATAATAATAAGAAATTATCTTTTATCTTAATTAAAGATAATTTAAAATTTATTTTTGTTTCCCATATTTCTAAATTTTTCCTGGACGTCAGTTGTAGTTAACTGCATTCATTTCTGGGTCTCTCGATTGTAACCTGAAAAAGAAATCTTTTGTAAAGCTGTTTTATTGTGTAATCAACCAAACCTGTTTTAGCTAAATTTATTTTAATGTTTTTCAGCTCACTAATAAATAAAAACAGAATATTCAAATCCAAATAATACTTGTTCTAAGCCATTTTCATTTGATCCATTACCATTTGTAGTGAATTGCCAACCGGCACTCAAATTTCTGAATACTGTAATACAATCAAAAAAGTTTAATCTTATTTTTTAATTATTTTCAAGCAGGTGCAAATTTTTTATTTATTCTGATTATACAGATGACTAGGTAGAAAGAAAAAATAAGGGCATAATTTTTTAATTACTCATTTTTATTCTACGCTTTAATATATTTTTTATGTAATTCTTAACTTTGTTAGGTTAGATACTTTAGCGGTTAAGGTACTGATGTCATATATCTCTTTTGTCACCACATTCATATAAAAAAGTTAGCGAATTATTCAAAATAATTTCTTCATTGAAATAATTTACAATTTTTTACTCTGCTTTTTCTTTCAGTTACAATTATTTTACTGAATTTATGTATAGCCATTTGTAAAACTTCATACAGGAAGAAAAATACAATCCCAGTTTATATTCATACTTTTAAGAAAATAGTCAAATGATCATATACTGTAAAGGTTCCATTTATTTTCATAATAACAAGTAGTGCACTGTAATTTTGTTCTTTATGTGAATTCTCTATTTTTTAATGTAATGCAAATAATACAATTTTTCAAAAATATTAATAAGCATTAGTTTCCTAACCTTTGAATTAAATATTTAAATTTAACCTCTTTGGAGAGAGATAAATGTTTTTACTATGTATATTTCGTATACAAATTATGTTTACACGGTTTTGTTGGCTCAAACAGTAATTTTAATAATATACATAAAATAATTAGGTAGCTTGTAATTGCATGTACTTGTTGTGTAGCTAGTAATTTCATGTAGCTTGTAATTGCATGTTCTTTTTATGTAGCTTAGAAATATAACTGTTTTATCATAAAAAATAGTTTTACTAACATTGACTAACATTAATTACACTAATTAATTTAAGTTTAGTTGATGGGTATTTTATGTATATCATTCATTCTGCTGTATTTGAGTTGAATATCTAAATTTAAATGTAATATAAATCGATTATCGATTATTAAATTATAACTGGGTCTTCAAAGAGGTTAAATTATAATTGATTTTAATGAAGAAGGTATAAACCACTTAACAGGCTTTTTATACAATTTTTCCAGTATTCTTTAAATTAATTATTTTTACAGCAATTTTTTTTTTTAAATAAGGAGAAATTTGTGATTTGCTAATTCATAGTATTATTCATAGTATATTCATAGTATCTGTTTATGTAAAACATCCTTGCATCTTATTTTCTTTGTGGATTCACTTTTATTTTATAATTATCCTAAGTAATTTCTTAAATAAATAACCATATTTAACAAAAAAATTAATTCTAAAATGACCCTTTGATTATCTACATATAAACAAATTTAAGAATACAAATCAGATTTTTTGGCATTCGTTTAAAAAAAACTTTTCACCCTAACCATCTAATGTTAAATAAAACTATTTTTGAGACCATCAAACAGTATTTGAAAGTATACTGGACTTCTACAGAGAACCATCAAGGAACTATTACAGTATATCCATCAGGAATCATTTTAGTTCTATTTAAAAGGCCTATCACTATTACCGTTGACATTTTTACAACCTAAAAATACACTACATTAAACCTTTTATATGAGCAAATTATATATATAAACCCCCTGGTTTTAGTCTTCTAGAATATATGCCATATCTTGCCTGGTAGTTATCCACTGAAATTATTAGTTTATTTCTATAAATGTATATTTTTTTAAACAATTTTCCAAAATCATGTAAAACTGAAATCGAGCACATTCTCTTTCTTACACGGGATTAGAATTTGTAATTTAATTGGTACCTGTCACCTGCTATTAATCATTCTGCACCTCCCACTGTTCACATATAGAATTTCTTTGTAATTATATTTCATATTGTTGATGAAAAAAGACCTCCTTATTGATTACTGAATAATAAAATTTAATTTTTTTCTATAATCCTACAGATACAGGTAACTTCAATATTACATTTAGTATATGCATTATTACCCCCTTTTCACTTGCATTGTCATTAATCGTAACTTGATTCCATTTGCTATTCATTAGCAACTTTACCTTTTTTTCAATAATATAAATTATAGACTTCCAACCAGGATTGGCAATATTATGCTGTGAAAATGCATTCTTAGAGAATCTTAAATGGGATAATCAAGAGGTCTGGATAGTAATGCATACACCTGCACAGGTACAAAAGGGAAAAAAAGAAATATGAAAAATACAAGTAAATTCATTATGATTAAAGACTCTCTGAGTAATTGATTTCTTCGAAAAATCTTCTATTTTTAATATTGAAAATAATAGAAAAATCCCTTAAGTTATATTTCTTCAAATCGATAACATTTTTCTGTTGAAATTATGAAACAAAAATCTTCTGGTTAATATTTCCCTAGTTCAGTCTTCTAATTCGGTTTCATTTTAAGAAATACTGTTTCAAATTATTTAACTGTAACAACACACAGATTAGAGTGTATATACAACAGAAAATTTGATATGTCATATAGTTCAAATTTTTGATCAACTTAGCAAGTCTGATATGCTCTGAAACACTTCAGGGTGTATTGTTTTAAATTTTTGATCAACTTAGCAAGTCTGATATGCTCTGAAACACTTCAGGGTGTATTGTTATAATTTTTTATCAACTTAGCAAGTCTGATATGCTCTGAAACACTTCAGGGTGTATTGTTATAATTTTTTATCAACTTAGCAAGTCTGATATGCTCTGAAACACTTCAGGGTGTATTGTTTTAAATTTTTCATCAACTTAGCAAGTCTGATATGCTCTGAAACAGTTCAGGGTGTATTGTTTTAAATTTTTTATCAACTAAGCAAGTCTGATATGCTCTGAAACAGTTCAGGGTGTATTGTTTTAAATTTTTGATCAGCTTAGCAAGTCTGATATGCTCTGAAACAGTTCAGGGTGTATTTTTATAAATTTTTGATCAACTTAGCAAGTCTGATATGCTCCGAAACACTTCAGGGTGTATTGTTTTAAATTTTTTTCAACTTAGCAAGTCTGATATGCTCTGAAACACTTCAGTGTGTATTGTTATAAATTTTTGATCAACTTAGCAAGTCTGATATGCTCTGAAACAGTTCAGGGTGTATTATTTTAGATTGTTGCTTCACACGAAGCAAATCTTATATGCTGTGACAGTTCAGGGTATATTATTTCAACGTTTTCCTTAACGGGTAGGAGATTCAATGTGCTCTTGCACAGATCCGGGTGTATTATTCGCATTTTAGCTTATCAGTTACCTAATATGATACACAATTATTTTTAATTATAATTCTTGATTACATATTGACATTGTAAATATCTATGTTGTATGCAATGAATAGTTTTCGCAAGTGCCGGGTACATAAAGCATTCGCGCCGCGTCAACCGCGTCGCGACCGTACTTCATCATCCCGATATCGTTCATCGGATTCGGTTGGGGGGTGCTGTGAATATAAATGTGTCTATATATTGGGGGGGGTGATATATAAATATGTTAATGTTAGAAATAGTTATTCATATAATTCATAATATTTAGTTATTCTATGTTTATTATGTTTCTTTGTCTTTTCAGCTCATCACTTAACTACCAGTGGCTGAAGTCCTCCTCAACTCAATTTAAATTCATAAAGAATTCAGTTTTATAATTTAAATTTTTATTTCAATTTTAAATTTAATCTCATAAAAATTCCTTTTTTAGTTTAAATTGCTTTATAAATTTTTATTTGAAATATTAATGAGTGGGTTTTTAAAATAACCTTTTTTGTAAATTATTTAAATTTTGTTCATTTCATTGACAAAATTAATCATTTAAATAAGTTCAAGAAATTAAAAAAATAAGTAAATATATAGAGGCAATTTCTTAATTAAATCTACCTTTTAAATCTGGTTCATGTAGGATATAATGTTTATTTTTAATTTTTTTTTTATTTGATATATATTATATTACATAAGCTTTTTCTTACATTTTTTTGGTAGGTGTTAATCAAATTGAAGGTTAGAGCATATTTATATCTAATTACAGTTTTAAGAATTTTTTATTTTTTATTTTATTTGAAATATTTTAAATCTTGAATACCCTTTGCATTCCCCAATCGCATTCAGCCAACCAGCTTCAGAGAAGATGCATGCTTGCATGTTAGTTTAATTTTTTCAAACCAGAGTCAGCTGATTTTAGAGGTGCCATAATAAGTTATTTCACTTTATTTGCTTTTTTTTTATTAAAACAATTAACTTAGTTGCAAAATTTACCAATTTTTTGTGGTAAAAACCTAAGTAGAATGATTATTTGAAAAAAATCCATATATCATAACAGTAATCCAAATTACTTCAAAATTTAATAATTTTTTTATGTAATATATTTGCCTTTCATATTAAAAAGGCGTGTACTGATTCTGGTTTTTAGTGTGTAATTATTTTATTTTCACATATTTTGAAATTGTGGGGTAAATAAAGTGATTGGTGAAAATAAAGTGTGAAATTAAAGTGCGATCAATATCAAAGTGAGAAATTAACGTTATCTTCCTCACTACAAAAATTTACAAACTATAAATAAAAATGAGACTAGAAATAATACAGATTACCAGATTACATTCCACATCTCATCAACTCTTCACTTCATGCTGCATCCTATTTCTTCAGACTACCAGATCGACCGATTCTTTCAGCTGCTCAATGGATTTGATCTTTGGATTAGCCTTGGCGATAAATGTATAGCTGTGTTGCCAAATGGTAAAATATTAAGGTACTACTAATTCTTTACTACACCATATAATTTCATGATAATACTAGTATTTATTAAGACTCCATGTTTATGTAATGTTTATGTAATGTTTAGCTTCAGTTAGAGCAACCAAGTATTGGAGATACTCACTCTGTGAATTCAACCGGCCATTATCACTTGCCTTGTACCAGGGGCCAAGGTCAGGGCATTAGCCCACTGTGGCTAGTCTAGTGGTAACTCATCATTGCAAGTCAAATGATTTCAAAGTCGAGAGTTCTAGGTTCAAATCCTAGTAAAGACTTTTAAATGGATTTGAATATTAGAGTGTGGATATTAGTGTTCTTTCACGGTAGGGTTTCAATTAACCACACATTTCAGGAATAGTCGATGTGAGACTGAACAAAACTACACTTAATTTGCATTCATACATATCATCTTTTTAAGTAATACCTTATGGTGGTTCCCGAGGCTAAACAGAAAAAGAGCGGGCAGGCCATTAGTTTAGACTCCAGTTTATATCACTGATAGGTAACTTTCTCTTTTGATACTGCAGGTACTTTTATTTCTAAATTTTTAAAAAATTTTAGGTAGATCGGTCATTAAATGTCATGCGAAACACAGAAATTTTGTGTGGCAAATTACAACATAATACAATAAAGGAAAAAACAGTATAATAAAGAAAAGAAACTTAATAGTGTTACATATCAAGAAATGCCAGTATCTGGTCAATGCCTAATTTGTCTCTGATAAATATTTTATTTGAAATATAAACCACCAAAACACAGTAATTAGATAAGTTACACTTGCCATATTAATTTCCACAGACTGTTTTTTTGCAGTACCCTGCATCTCCAGTATGTATTAAATTCTATTTTTATTACATTAAAACTTATTTGTTTTAATGATATCTATTTTTTATGATAAATTATGTTATCTTTTGTGAAATTTTAAATGATATTACAAACATAATTAGGGTATACAACATACCCTATTGTACAGGTACAACGTATACCAAAATGAAACGACTAGCACTAAATAGGGAATCTTAAAGAGCTGCATCAAAAACCAGTCAAATGACCTAAGACAAAAAAATGAACATAAATGTACTTGTGAAAATTTATAATTTATAATTATTTAATTAAATAAAATATTTATAATTTACACAAAAATAATACAAATAAATTAAAAAGAATAAGATAGAATATAATAGCAAGTGAAGGTGTAAGATACTGCACAAACCGGTTATTGGAACATAAGTATAAATAATCTAATTACTGTGTTTAGGTGATTTAAATTTCATATAATGTTAAATTTTATATATATATATATATATATATATATATATATATATCTCTTCTTTGTATCTATCTAGTCTGGAAGAAGGTATAGCTTTTCTTGTGTACCTACCTAGCTAGTGATTCTATTTCTGTAAAAAATGTCTATATAAATACTTGTACCTCAGGTTAAATATTTAAGAAGTAAAAATGGACCACCTAATCATTCCTAATAAATATTTTTGTTAGAAAAAGTTAAGTGCTATCATACATGAAATGAATTAAATAACTAAAACAAAACTATTTAATTTCACAACCGCTAATTGAATTTGTCTTATTTTCTTTTGTTTCAGGTAACTCAACGGTTCATTTAATATTCTAAGGGAGAGCTGCCATGTAAGTGGCCCTCCTTACATTGTGGTACTCCCTTTTATTGTAGGATAATTTTCTACTAAAGGTACTTACTTTTGTTATTATTGTTTAATATTATAAATTTTCATGTTAAAAATAAGTTGTGTAGTTTTTAAGTTGATAGTATAATATTCTTATAAAATCGCGGTAGGTGCCTAGTCCCAGTAGGGTCCCCTGATAGGAACTTTCCTTTAGGGAATTTTTTATGTCTATTTTTGTGCATGTTTCTATTTCAGGTTCAACATAAATTTTACATTAAAATTACTTAGATAAGCAGTGTAAATTAAGTTTTATGAAAATAGATATAAATTTTGTATATGCTGTGTATGTTTTTTCAGGTACAATGTAGATATTATTTTATTATTAGTTAAGTCGCATCCGCGATCCCAATGCCTAGTCCCAGTAGGGTCCCCTGATAGGAACTTTCCTGTAGGAAATTTTTATGTCTATTTTTGTGTATGTTTCTGTTTCAGGTTCAACATAAATTTTACATTAAAATTACTTAGATAAGCAGTGTAAATTAAGTTTTATGAAAATAGATATAAATTTTGTATATGCTGTGTATGTTTTTTCAGGTACAATGTAGATATTATTTTATTATTAGTTAAGTCGCGTCCGCGATCCCAATGCCAAGTCCCAGTAGGGTCCCCTGATAGGAACTTTCCTGTAGGAAATTTTTATGTCTATTTTTGTGTATGTTTCTGTTTCAGGTTCAACGTAAATTTTACATTAAAATTACTTAGATAAGCAGTGTAAATTAAGTTTTATGGAAATAGATTTAAATTTTGTATATGCTGTGTATTTTTTTTCAGGTACAACGTAGATATTATTTTATTATTAGTTAGTTAAGTCGCGTCCACGATCCCAATCCCTAATAGGGTCCTCCTCCCTAAGGGGGAGGTTTTTAGTCGGTGAGAGCCCGACACTACCGTCTGTTGCGGGCGCAGACGGTGGCTGGTAGAGCTTTTCCTCCTCCTACGCAAAACAAAAAAAAAAAAAAAAAAAAATTAACAGTTCATATTAAGTGCATTACTAATCTTTTTGCCAAGTGATTTTGAGTTGTAGGTGCTGTACTGGGAGTACTTTTAAATTCATGGAAGCTGTGACAAAAAAAAAATGGTTACTGATTCTCAAATATAATATTGAAAGCGGAAAATGGTTATGGAAGATAAAAGAAAATTTTAGTTAAAGTGACTATCAACCGTAGTTTCAAATCTGGATTGAATAAAAAGTAAGTACTGTAAATGTCTAATAGAATTTTTAAAACGCAGCAAAATATAAAAATCACATCTAGAATTGGGCATGGAATTTTAACAAATATTGGGTGCTGAATTCAAAACTTATAAAATTTTGTGTAATACATTGCATTTTTAGATACATACGATTTATTTACCAATAAATGCATAATCAGTGTCATACCAATATTTCAAAAAAGTTATTATTTTTATGTATTCATTTATAATTTGTTCAAATCAGCTAAGTTTTTGTTATTCAAATACAGATGAATTGAAATATATTCAATAGAGTTTTTAAACGATTAAATCATTGGAACTAAGTTTTTAAAATAAGTTTACAAATGTTTTCTCGCTTATACGATGTTTTATCAGTTTCTCTAAATAAAAACCAACAACAGTCATCAATCATTCTAGCGTCCCATCTTCCTTGGTAGTGATGCTGACGGAAACGGTCTCCTTGCTCATCACTGACAGAGCACAAATTTTCAGGAAAAAAGTCTAGGTGAGACTGTAGGAAATGAATTTTTAATGACATCCTACGTACTAAATATTTGTAGTTTTTTAACAGCTTATTAACCATAAACATAGTTTTCATCTTTTCTGTTGCCTAAAAAACACCAACAATGTCTCTGAAGGACTTCCATGCAGCTAATGCATGATAAATAACAGGGCTCGTCGTTTCCTGTTGAACCGTTCAGTTACTGAGCATCATATAAAAATAACACGAGGCACCCAGATTTTATCTTGATCCCTGAGTGCGCAATCCAGAAATAAGTTTTTCTATGAGATTTATGCGTACATTTACCTCTAATGTAACAATAATTGTCTGGATGATTTGAGCATCCATCAACTTTTTAGAGGCCATGTAGCAAATAAAAATGAGAAAAAAATCTCTTCAGTATTATAAAGAATTTATGAAAATATAGCAAAACACTAACAACTGTGTGAACACAACACACAGTATAGACAATTGAAGTTTTGACTGAATATAATTTTAAGCTCTGTAGTAGGCAACAACAGATGTCTGTATGATTTGGCTGTCTCAGCGGACAGCCGAATCACCCAGCTTTTGACCCAGTTCTTAAGAATCCTAATATGAGGGAGTATGAGGACCGTCCACGTTGTACTGCGCCTGTGGGTGTCCGTACACGACGTCTGCTGCAGCATATGAGTGTTGACTCTCCCTCGTTCTTTCCATCATGTCCGTGCTCGAACCCCCCGTGGAGAATACACCATGTAAATTTTACGTTTGATCTTACAACATAATATAAGCGTTCCACGCCACCTATTGTTTTCTGGCAGATGTTTCAGTTTCTCCTCGCCAAGTTGAACCCAGGCGTGGTGATATATACTGATGGGTCGAAGCATGGCGGTAACGTTGGTTGTGCTTTTGTTATCAATGAACAGTCCTATATGTTTGGCCTACCCGGTGTTACGAGTGTGTTCACCGCAGAACTACTCGCTATGGATAGGGCTCTAAGTATCGTTGGCCCTAAATATAGGAGCATTCTTATTTGCAGTGACTCGTACAGTGCTCTCCAGACATTGGAAAACCTTTATTCCAAACATCCTGTCATTGACATTTATGATAAAATCGCTGAGTTAAATAAACGCAACAGGGAGGTAGGTTTTTGCTGGATCCCCAGCCACGTTGGAATTCTAGGTAACGAAAGAACAGATTCTGCTGCCAAGGAAGCGTGTATTCAGCCTCCTTTCACCACCCGAGTTAGTACCTTTGATTTTATCAATCATATAAAACAATCACTGCGAGTGAGGTGGCAAAGTGACTGGACGGCTACCGTCGATAATAAACTCCAACGGATTAAGTGTTGCCATGGGGCTCCTCTTGCAGAAACTCTCGTCGTGAGGAAGTTGTCCTCTGCCGGTTACAGTTGTGACATACGAGGATCACACACGAATACCTAATGTCAGGAGAAATGTTTTAATTATTTAAAACAAATAATTTTTATTAACTATTTTACATCTACAATGATATTAGAATACAAGAATTAATTACATTTTTATTAAGTAGAAGCAAAGTATATAATGTGCTAACACCAATCAGCTATGCGTAATCTAATTACATGTTCATTCATTTATTAGGTAATAGGTAAAAGAGTAGTCGATGAAACACATGATGTTACTGTTCCCAACTGTGAGGTACATTTCGTGAATAATTTTCTTTGACCTAGCAGAAGTCTTATCTTCAGTTATTGAATTACATAATCTGTCGCAATCACAATGTACTGATGCATATAAAGCACAAGAGAGGTAAGAGGTACAATTTCTTTCTATTTCATTAAGAATAATGATTTTCATACATGACCAGTCCCAGTGGTGAACGGAGTGAAGGTGTTGCTTGTAGAGCTGAAAGATTTTCTGCGTTTTAGTGGGCTTAGCCTACTCTGTGTAGAAGATGATGGGCAATTGTTTCAGTCCTCACTTTCCTTACTAAGCCCGGCATGAAATGCTTTTTTCTTGAGAATGCCAATGCTATTTTGTGGGACATGCATCTCGTATCTTGTCGCATTCAATCTTTTGTTTACGGCAAATGACATATATATATATCTGATTATAATTATTTTATTGATTTATTTTTTCAAAGTACAATTTCTTCCTAAGTAACTAGAAATAAAAAAAAATTATCATAACAGTTCCGGTTCCTCTATCGTTTTTTTAAATAAATATTTAAATATCAATCAGGTTTAAGGTAATTCTTGATTACAAATCAATATTCAGCTGTTCTTCATGATTTTCTGGCACCATGACTATGTCACTCATAATATTAGTATAATCATGAGATTATAATCTACAGATTTTAGTTTAACTGTAAGTTTGCTCACAAAAAATGAATTACAAAACAAATCTCACAGTTGGTGTTTCCAACTAAAAATATCATATCTTTCATCAATTGCTCCTTTACCAGCACTAAATAGATTGAAGGAGTGGTTGAACAAGTCATTACATTGTAAATTCCTGATCTGTGAATTCTGTGCTATACAAGTCATGCGAGATACAAGTGATACCATATAAAGTTGATTTCTTTAAATTTACGATGACACTATACAACCAGTCAATGTGATGAACAGAGTGAAAGGACCAATTTCAGGGCTGAATATCAGCTATAGTTTAGTCAGCTTCATCTTGGTATGCAATAATTTTTGTGGGAAAGGCACCAGGAAAACCATTAAAATATCCATTTTCCTCGGAAAGCCTAACTATTGATGTTCAGTTTTTATTAAGATTGGCTCAGCGTTTTTTTGGAAATAGATATGTGTCATGTCAGGTTATCTGTTGAGTTATGACTGCTTCAGAGACATAAAAATATTAATTATTGTGAACTAGATTCCTTGAGTCGATTGGAATCCCTTATTCGTCAAATAGATTCCATGAATATCGATTACATCTTTGAGGTTTGTCTTGGATAAAATTCTGGATTTATCTCTTAGGCTGAGGCAATAGCTACTTTCGTAATCGCCCCTTAACAGAGTGATATCTGTCTGCTTATGAGACTTATATCGCAGGCAAATTATTATATTAAAAGCACAACAGACTAAACTTAGATGTCTTGATGAATTAATTTACACTTCTTATAATTTAAATGACCAAATTTCTTCATAACAAAAAGCATAAAGTTAAATTTTATAATTTTAAGGTGAATTGAATTTTGTGTTAACTAAATATCATTAAACAAAAAATTATACCAATACAACTTATAGACTTTGTTACTTATTTGTAATTTAATAATAACTAAATTTGTAAGTTTTCTTTTTCAGCAATGTCAGATGGAGGACTTTTATCCCAGAATGTAGCATAAATAGAATTGTCATTTTCATCAAATTAGATTGGAGAGGAAACAGTAATCTGTGAGTTTTCAATTTATTTATTACAATATATAAAACGTGCAATGCAATAAGTAAAAACCATTAAAAATTTTATGTAGCAAGCGGTAACATCAATGTACATTTAAGAATGTCCAGCAGCTCTTACAAAGGGGAAGACATGTGTAAGGAAAGACTAGAAGGGCTCTAGCAAAAAGAAAAAAAAAGTTCCATAGGTTTTTTTAAGTTGAGAGAAAACATTAAAAAAATTAGGAAAACTTGGGATTAACTCATCGATTCTTGATTCGATATTATAATATTTAAAGGCTTAACTCTATGTAAAGGCTTATGAATGTAATTAAATTCCATTGTATGAATAACAATTTGTCTTTATAATCAATACAATATTAGTAATGAAGCGATTAATTTGGATAACATCTAAAGTTCCAGGTTGTCTTTCAAATTACTTCATAAAGTTTTAATGTATCTACCAAAGAGAGAAACGATCTGTTTAATTTTCATGAGAAAGTTTTTTATGTTTTTTGGGGTACGAGTGACATCTCCACTTTCACTGTTGGGAAATTATATTTATAACCACTGATATTCTTTTGCAGAATTTACAAAATCTGCTATATTATAATTTTCAAACCATACAAAGATCACTTATATTTTTTTTTTTTTTAATAAGTGTTAAGAGAATAAAGCTCACAGAGACGAAAACCCTTTAAATCATTAATTCACTTTCAGGTGTGATTTTTAATTGCAACTTATCTGTAAATTATAGTAGTAAATAATTTACTTTGTTATCCACTAAAACTTTGTGTACCTGCACTTACTCTGCCTTAACTTAAAATTATATTTTAATAAATGATGTCATTTTGTGATAATAAAATTCATAACAGTTAAACTAAAAAATATAATTTAATAGTACATATGAGATGAAGAGATAATCATTGAAAATTAATGTAATCATGGCAGTTTATTTATTGACTAGTAAAGAAAAATTGTATTTTAAATCAAACTTTTGTCATTTTGCAATGTTGTTCAGGAGAAGTACAGTTGGTGGAAAAGTTTCTGTTATCAAACCATAATTTCTAAAAAAAAATGAACTCACCTTCCACCTGCTTTCGATGTAGCCTACCATCGACATAATTTGTCTCTTCCAATCTATTCTCAGCAGTATCATATAAAATACACTTTCATGATTTATTACACCTTCAAATCTAACATTTGTTTCAGAGATCATTCTGTTATTAAGTAGCATTACTTTGTTCTTAGTAGTATTTTAAATTGTTCACTTTACAAATTTATTATTTTTCATTTTACCTTCAAATAACTTTTGTGAACAAAAAGAAAACAAAAACAGAAAAAAAACAAGGATGTGGTGGTTGTAACTTTTAAAATATTTTTACTATAAATTTATATGTAAATTACAATACAATACCTATTGCAAACAATAATTCCATTTTACAATTTAATTTAATTCCACTGTAGTTATTCTCTCTTTTTAGAGCTTAATTTATTACAAAATGAAGCTTTATGTCACACAATTACTAGTTCATCAGAAAATTTAATAAGTATATCAAATATTATCAAGATACCGCAAAACTTACTGAGAAATAGATTTAAAAAAAAACAATAATAGAACAGATAATATAGATAGATGGAACTTTTGATGGCAATAAATGTACTTTTATTGTTTTTCATACACTGAATTGATTCTTAAAGTATGTTCTGCATTACCTACCCAAATGCTACTCAATCAGAGTAATGCTTATTATAACGTACTTAAAATATCTTACTCAAATGCATGATAAATAAAAGAAAGTGTATACTTATATTGCAATGTTTATTCTTATAGATATTATTGTGCAGTGCACTGACAAGACAGCTTAATAGCAAGTGCACTATAATATTGATAAGGTAATCTAATTTTTATATTTCCATTAGCAAACACGTCTACCAAGCCGTAGCCATTAACCAGTTTTTGGAAAATATTTTAAATTCTTTAAAATAAAAAAATTTAATTTTCAATTTTATGAAATATTTGTAAAACATTTATTTATACCGATAAAACAACTTAGTAGCTGTGGTATCGGTATCTGAAAAGAAACTTTTCAAGTCGTACATTACAAATTCTGAACAAGTAATAGAAATTTTATCATTTGACAAGAACACACCTGTAAATTTAGGTCCTCACTTCAAGATGTACAATGAGGAGGGCCTCAGGGAAACGTTTTTGCTTTCTTATGTTTATTAATGATCTGCCTTAAAATCTTTAGCCGTTCATTCCAACTCTTTTCACAGATGACACAACTGTATCTATTTCTAAGGATAATAAATAAAAATGGATTGAAACTTAACAGTTGCAGTTTAAAAACATTTTCACTGGATGGATTGTAACAAT
The DNA here is from genome assembly GCF_047948215.1 of Lycorma delicatula. NCBI lineage: Eukaryota > Metazoa > Arthropoda > Insecta > Hemiptera > Fulgoridae > Lycorma > Lycorma delicatula. The sequence goes on along the minus strand of NC_134460.1, from coordinate 36,521,029 downwards.
GTAACTTAAAATATGGATAAAACATTGTGCTTCTCGGGTAGACATAATATTGCAGATTGTGTGACCAAAAATCCCATTAATGATATTGATAGTATCTTTGTTGTCCACAAAAGATAACCTCTGGGTTTTTTATTTAATAAATTCTTGTGGGATGATAAAACTGATATTTTGTTTACCAAAATGGAGTAGTTTTACTCTGAAGCATCTTTATAAAAACACTAAGCTAGTAATCATTATCGATTACTTTCATGCCTAAATATTTTCTCATATAATGTGTAAACTCCAATTTGTGGGCTTTTTAAAAACATAATCTTTTAGGACAAAAGAAGTGCTTTCAGATCAATACAGAGGCATACTTTATGAAAAGGGACACTGTATAATCAGTTAACCATTGGCTTATTTTACAATTAAAAGATTTAGTTTTAAAGATAATATATTGTTCTGTTGATGAATTAAAAAAAAAGACTAACATATGATTTACCTGCAAGCACTTCAACATGTACAGATATAAGTGTATATGTTCGAAATGATTTTCAGGAACGATTTCTTAACTGTTAATTATTTTATACTAATATTTTATTATTAATGTATTTACATTAATATCATTTCATGTCTCTGAAAATGTTATAATTTTTTTCAAATTTTGTAATTTGTTCCGATCAGAATAAAGTCGCAAGTTAGGTTAAATAATTCGTTATAATATTAAAAAAAAATCAACCTTACCAACAATTTATATTTTATCCCTAGGGCTTTAGGCCATTTGACAATCCTCAAGAGTAATTTTTTTGTACTTTTAAAAAATTAAAAACGTAAATAAAATTTATTAACTATTAATAACCTAACAACAGTCTTCCTTGTTGGAGGGAAATAAGTTAGGCATCGTGATAATTATTAATTTAAATAGAAAATCATCTTCAAATCTGATATGCTGCTTTATTAATTTATTATTATTACAATATGTATAAAATTTTTGGATATTGCTTGTTTTATAATAATCTGTGGAAAAATCTAATATTTTAATAAAATTATTTGTAATTATTTTTATAATAATTATCTGTATTTATGTTCATTCTATAAAATGTGATTAGCATGATTGGATTTATCGAAACAATTTTTCTTTATACTATTATTGTTCTTTAGCTCTAAAAGAAAAAGAACGGTTGCTCCTACACATATATTCTGGCCGGCAGTTTTCACGTTTTAAACTATAGCCAACTTGTCTAAGATATTTATTTGGGGTTTATTATTTTAGTAGAATCGCTATTGTTTATAAAATTTAATTTTTTTGAAATATTTAACTTAAAACGTAATAGAACTTTAAATACATCATTTTTATTTTTTTTTGAAATTGATATTACACCCCCTGGGTTGGTCTAGTGGCGAACGCGTGTCTTCACAAATCAGCTGATTTCGAAGCCGCGAGTTTTCCAACATTCAAATCCTAGTAAAGGCAGTTACTTTAACACAGATTTGAATATTAGAAAAACGGTATAAAAAATACCGTTGATACGGTATCCAGATTTACTGTTATCTGGATACCGTTATCAACGCTAACCAGATAACGGTACCGTTATCGATACTGTTATCGGTAACGATACCGGTATCTGAATCGGTGTCTGTACCGGTATCGGTACCGTGGATAACGATGTTCTTTGGTGGTTGGGTTTCAATTACCCACACATCTCAGAAATGGTCGACCTAAAACTGTACTAGACTACACTTCATTTACACTCATACGTATCATCCTCTGAAGTAATCCCTGACTGTGATTCCTGTTAGCAAAACTGTATAAAAAGAAATTGAAATCAAGTTATATACAGAGTGTATAACAAAGTTCAACCAGGATTTTTGTAACATATTCCACATGTGAAATTAATGGAAAAAGTTCAAATAAACATACACCCTTAAATGCTTCGTTTGTGAGTAACGGCTAATGACAGATTTCTCTCAAGATTTCAGCAACCTCGGTGAAAGAGGTCATTCTGAAATTTTTTCAGCATTAATTAGGGGGCAGAATTAGTGATTGCTATGGATTTTTACCTTAAAAATTGAATACAATACCTACCAAAACTGTATCTACAGTAGTTTTTAAGTAATCTGTGATGAAAATCAATGAATTACAGTAAAAAACCCGTTTTTATGTTTGATGTACAATAACTTTGTTAAATGGGTAATAAACACCTAAAACCTTTAAATAAAACTTGTAGAGAATTTAATTCTGAACAAAATTGTGCAAGATAAATCGAACAAAACAGCAGTATGTCAGCAGCATCCATAATGCGAACAATTAATTCCTCACGAGAATGTATTTTTGTTTTTTGTACAATATTTTTCACCCATCCCCAGACGCAAAAAGATCTAAAAGGTTTTAGATCAGGTGATCTTGGTGGCCAGGAATATGAACCTCCATGACCGCTCCATTTCTTAGGGAAATGATGGATACATTATACATTAGGTTTATTTATTTTTGTAACGCAGGTATTTAAATGCCTATTAATATATTTTTGCAGATTTCATCAAATGTGGGATCATCATGATTTATCTGTTAAGTTGTTCCCTATCACAGTTGTAAACTTCATCAAATTATGATTATTTTTGTTACCTTCATCAGTCTGTAAATATCAAAGATCTTAATGATTAACTAAAACGCTGTTTACAAGCGTTTACAATATAAAAACTTTTATTAATTTATTAATTTACTTTTATTAATTACTTACTTTTATTAATTTACAAAATAACTAACTTAAGAAGATGCATTAATTTAAGAATACTGTGTAAATTCGAGTGAGTCATAATACAGTAATATTATTAATATTTGAAAATATTGATTCTTTCGAATACTGTTTTTGATATATTGAAAATTACATAATTGTATACAACAACATTAGGAAATTATTTAAACATAAAATTATTGGTAAATAATTATTAAAATTAATACAGAAAGTCAGTGTTTCTAGTAAAAAGAAAAAATATCTTAATTTATATTTTGTTTCATTATTAAATGTATTATAATGTTATAAATCCTTATTTGGAAATATTGTGGAGAAATCTTTCATTAAGATTATAATACTTAGTTTTATATTATATAAAATTAATCTTTCTTTCTCCATTGAAAGTAATATTATTAATTATTATTGCAGGAACAATACTTTTTTATATTTATTTGGTTAATTTCTTTCTGATTTTGTTGTGTGTTAAATTTATATTAAGAAATACTTTATTACTGAAAAACTATTATTAACTTACTTTTATTAATTTTTATACTATTTATTTATGTAATTACATTAATTGTTAATTCTTTTACAAAAGAAACTAAAAATATTTAAAGTGTTAATTACAAATATTATGAAGAAAAACTTTCATGTTGCCCAACAAATAATATGTTAAGGTAATGAAACTTAATTTCTTGTATAACAAAACAAGGGTTTGTTCTTATTTATATTTATAATCATGAATGTGTAAACTCCTTCTTGACAAGAATATGTTAAAAAAAAGACAGTTTTCTTTAACTGATGTCATTTCAGAATGCAATATAATTGGAAGAACTTATAATTATTTCTGATTGTAACGTTTATTTTTTTGTAAAGGTGAATGTTTTAAAATATTTTTGATGTTCTGACCAAGGTTTTACCATGGTTTCCCTTGGTTGTAAGGCAAATGCCAGAACAGTTCATTTTGCTTCCATGGTTTATGCTTAAATTTTTTGTGTTCATATTATAATTTAATCAGAATATCAAACAATATTTGTTTAATTGCAACACAAATTTGTTTGAAAATATTTAATAATAATAATAATGAACATGTTATAAAAACATACAGGTAATTATTTAAGTCTATTTATTTATCTTCACCTTGTACACCTTTATTTATTTTTATTTATCATCTTTCTATTTGAGTAGGTACTCAAATAAAATATAATATAGTGCAAATATTTAAAACTTATCTTCATTGCAAACTACATCTAAAAGTAAATGGCGGGAGGGCAGAGCTTTACTCATTTCAACACTGTTGTGAGAACACCAAACAAACAAATTTGTTTGACATTGCCATTGCACTTACAGTACAGTACAACCGCATGAAAGATTAATGACCGAGTTGTTTTAATAAAATTTTTTTTTGTCTTCAATCGTTTGATTGGTTTGATTATCTATCTAATAAGATTATTTATCTAGTGCCAGTCGTTTCACTTCGGTATACCCCCTACATCCTGCATCCCTAATAATTTGTTTTACATATTCCAAATGTTGCCTGCCTGCTCAATGTTTCCCTTCTACCTGTCCCTCCAATATTAAAGCGACTGTTCTAGAATGTTTAATATATGGCCTAAAAGTCTGTCTCTTCTTTTAACTATATTTTTCCAAATGCTTCTTTCTTCATCAATTTGCCACAACTTCTCTTCATTTGTCGCTTCCGTCTATCCATCCATCTGATTTTTAACATTCTCCTATAGTACTGCATTTCAAAAGTTTCTAAACTTTTCTTTTCTGATCATCCAAGTTCACTTCCAAATAAGGCTACGCTCCAAACATATTCTTTGAAAATGTCTTCCTGATGTTTAAATTAAGTTTTGATGTAAACAGATTAATTTACTGGCTGAAAGCTCATTTTGCCAGTGCTATTTTGCATTTTATATTACTCCTGCTTCGTCCATATTTAGTAATTCTATTTTACAAATAACAAACTTCTTCTATCTCCATGATCTTTTCTCTTCCTATTTTTATATTCAGCGGTCCATCTACTTTGATTCTACTAAATTTCATTACTTGCGTTTTTTCTTGTTTATTTTCTTGCATATGACTTCATCCATGTCATTCTTTGTTTCTTCTAAATCCTTTTTTACTGTCTGTTAGAGTTACTATATCATCAGTAAATCGTAGCATCTTTATCTTTTCACCTTGTACTGTTACTCCAGATCTAAATTGTTCTGTTAGTTCTATGTAAACATTAAAAAGTAACGGGGATTGGGAACATCCTTGTCGGACTCCCTTTTTTATTACGGCTTCTTTCTTACGTTCTTCAATTATTACTGTTGTTTAATGCCTATAAATGGTAGCAATTTTTCTTCTATCTCTGTACTTGAACCTTAATTTTTTTTAAATGGTGAACATTTTATTCCAGTTTACGTTATTGAATGTTTTTTCTATGTCTATAAATACAAAGTATGTTTGTTTTTCCTTAATCTTCCTTTTACTATTAATCTGAGCCCTAAAATTGCTTCTCTTATGCCTATACTTTTCTTGAAACCAAAATCTGTCTTCTCCTAACACTTCTTCCACTCTTCTCTCAATTCTTCTGTACAGAATTCTATTTAAAATTATTCTTATTAAAATAGTTTATCTCTGGAATATTTTACCAAGCAAGGCACTTTCATCTTTGTTATGAAAATGCAGACTTACATTTTTTTGGAAAAGCAGCTGTAGTTTTCTATTGCTTTCAACTGCGCAGTACTCTGAAGATTGAGTGATGACAATATGGCCGTTTATGTCGTCTTTACCTACGCCCTTAACAACTACTGAAAGAGCTGCTGCCCTCTTTCAGGAATCATTCCTTAGTCTGGCTCTCAACAGATGCCTCTTCGATATGGTTGCACCTTTGGTCCAGCTATTCTGTATCGCTGAGCACTCAAGCTTCCTCACCACCGGCAAGGTCTAGAGATTTGTAGAGGGATATAAGTTAAAATAACTTTTACTAAAATTGTTACTGATAATTTTCAATTTTCTAATCATTTATCAATAATTACTCTAACAAATATAATGAGTAAACCAGGTTCATATAGATTATACCTGTAGTTCAACCTTTACAGGCCCTAATGTGTTTTATTCTGTAATATTAAAAAAAATTGATTGGGGATAATAAATGTATTTAAACCAAACCCAAAAGACAGAAATATCTGCATTTTGTAAGCTATTTTAATTAAAATGAAAATATTTGTAAAGTTCAATTTAATGCAAGTGAATTTATAATGTACATGTTTATGTCACCAAAAGCATTCTGTATAAATTACGTTTTAAAATATACACAACATTAATACTTATAAAAATCAATGTAATACTATATCATGATTTGTGAAGATTTATATGAATTTATATCGATTTGTGAAGGTCATTATACTAGTTTTATTAAAAGAGGAAAATATATATATTGTGAATGATATGATTCAACAAAAAAAGTTGGCCAAGAAATTTCTCAAATATGGTACTACAGATATTCTAAATAAATAAACAATTAATGAAACCCATCTTACCAGCACGTTGAAATCAATGCATGATCTCTCTGCTTACTTGAAAGCCATCATCAGGAGATAAAATTATTTAATTAAAATTAAAAATTTAAAAGCTCACATGTAAAAGTAATGACTGTATGGTCTTACCAGTATAGCGAAGGAATACTGATGTAGAGAACATGGAATACAGGAATAATCCACCAGAGTACATGTATCTTCCTTCAGTATAGTGGTAGGACCACACAGTTATGACTGTTTTAAATTTTAACTGTGATCTTTTAAATATTTTAAACTTTAATAAAATAATATTATCTCCTGATGATGGCTTTCAAGTAAGCTGAAAGATCTAGTTCATATCAACAAAATTTCTGTAATGTAGATAAAATTGTTTTTAACAAAATGATACTGATATCAAAAACGATTAAGAGACTACATTTATTTTATAGCATTAATGATACATAACTCATTGCTATGAATCGAATAGAATCGATTCGTAATTGAGAAAGATTTGGTTTCCCGTCGCCTTTCCATTTCATTGTTAAGAATCGTAGAAAGAATCTGTTTCTTCTGCAAACCGATTCTCGATTCTTTCGTTCAGTATAAAGAGTCGAATCGAAGGAACGACTCGTTCACGATTCTTCCCATTACTAGATAGCAGTCGATCGTCAATTCAAATGATCGAAATTTTCAGGTTAATTTTCTAGTATTGTAAATAATGTGAGGGAGAGCCATATCCCTAGATGAAAAAAATAATTACTGTAAATAATATTGTTTCAGCGTTGTGTATGATTTTTGTCTTTAAATATCTTTTTTTGTAATGTATATAGTTTATAAAATGATTTATAAATAACATGTGATTTTTCAAGTATCCTAATTTATGTTGACCGGTAATTCTTATTTAACGGCTACTAATAATGTCACGAGCAATTTTTAGACTTAGTTTAAAAAAATTACTGGTTTTTTAAACGTTTGTGATGGATTACATAGAAAAGTAATTTTTAATAATAGGACGTGCTTTCATACATTCAATAAGAATTTCTCTTCTAAGAGAGATGATGAAAAACTATCGGCTCCTAACCGTTTTGAAAGAACTGAAGACAAATCAAAAGAAACTTATTTAGAATTATTGAATCATTTCAGGGTTAGGGAGACCCATAAAAGAGGACATGTGGAATTTATATATGCTGCCATGAAATATATGAAAGAATTCGGTGTTGAGAAAGATTATGCCTAAAGGAAAATTTGTTGCCCAAAATATTCTTCAAGTTGAATTCATGCATTATCCTAAGCAGCAACAGTGTATATTAGTAGATCTTTTAGAGCAGATGGAATACAATAGTAAGTATTTGCTTATTATAATAATGTGTTTTATATTCTTTGTAATGTTTTATTATTTGTTCTCGTGGAATTTGTACAATTCTATAAATCCTAATGTTTCAAAAATAAAATCTAGTAGAATTATTAATAAGTTTTAAATTACGAATGGGTTTAGCAATGTTTTCTGTATTTCAGTTTAAACCTGCCCTGACAGTCTTATTATTGGAAAATATTTTATTGATCTCTATTTAATACCTTGCCTATCTGTCATTGCTAAGATTCATGCTGGTATCTTAGGCAAAATTTATGGCAAATGCAATGCTTTTGTCACATCAAATTCAATAATTTGACAGTGTGTTTTATTCCTCAAATAGATTGTTAACATATTATCAGTCATTGTTGTAGTGTACATTATTCACTTTTTCGTTTTTTTTTAAATAACACTTTTTGTGATTGTTTCCATTTTGAATTTTATTTAATAAAAAAATGTTAATTGAAATATAGTAGATTCAGTTCATTCTGAGCAAGACTGCAAAAATAGAATATAGATTTATGTGTTATGCAGCAGTTTTATTTTGACTTTAATAAGGGAATATTTAATTAAACAAAATAAAAAAATATCATTTGATGAGATCACTTGAAGTTAAAGGAATACAATGAAAGGTAAGTTTGACAGATGGTACAGAAAAAGTTATATGTATGTTATCAAGGTAGTTGTAAATTTTATATCCTGTCTGTGAATGTAGTGATTTAATACTTATAACCTCTATGTCTACAGCCTCTCAATGAATTATGACATGTGCTTTTAATTTAGTAAAAACTGGGTAAAATTTGCATATTGATGAAAGAGTCCTTCTAAATTAATAATGACTGATCCTTAGCACAATAATGTATACCATCAAAATCATTATCAAGAAAGTGTGTCGTTTATTACAATTCACCGGAAGTGTATTGCAGACTTGAAAAAGCTGGATTCTAATCATATTAGACTTTTTCTGTTTCTGTTTAGCCTCCAAAACCACCATAAGTTATTATTTCAGACGATGGATGATTGAGAGTGATATGTATGAATGTAAATAAAGTGTAGTCTTGTACAGTCTCAGGTAGACCATTCCCGAAATATGTGGTTAATTGAAACCCAACCACCAAAGAACACTGGTATCCACAATTTAGTATTCAAATACATATAAAAGTAACTGCCTTTACTAGGATTTGAACTTAGAACTCCCAACTTTGAAATCAGCTGATTTATGATAAGTTCACATTAGACCAACCCAGTGGTTTAATCATATTAAACTTAGATAAAATAACTATGTCGATTCTGCCAGAGTATGATGCTCGTACACAAAACATGGAAAAAGTTGTGGGTAGTTTAAAGTGCTATAATATACTGCACAGCAGAACAGTTAGGCACCATTTCGATTTTCATTTAGCAGAGTTCCCTTGTTACATCATATACCACAGATTATGCTTTCATAGAGATCTCTGGCTGTCATCAGTCGACTAATAACATACTTAAATATCACAAATCAAGTTTGTTAATTATATAACTAATATGAGTATAACTGTAAGTAATTGTCCAATACAATTAGGTGGGGGAAATTATACACTCGTTTGTTATGGATAAGTACAAAAAAAAGGTTTTTCAGTAATTATTTAAATACAATGAGTTTTTTATCTACTTGGCAAAATCATTCTTTTAGCAAAATTGTCTGAGTTGTCAAGTATGGTGTGAATGACTGAATCTTGTTGAAATGACTGTTACAGCTTACCAATATGTGATTCATTTAACATTATATGTGATAATGATGCATTATTGCAAAACTGGGAACGCTACTTAAAGTGTTGCTAAATAAGTACTTCTTATTTTTAAATTAATAATTTACTCATTTTATTAATGCTGTATCCAATAAATTACAAAGTTGCGGATATTCATATAAAAAGTAAAATTTGAAATATTATTGCCATGTTTATAATATTTTTATATGGAGTTTATTAATAATTAATTTTTTTCTAAATTTCACATTCGGTTTCAATTTTTATTATCTTAATTAATGCTGTAAAGAAATTTAATATTGAATCTTAATTAGGGCAGGAAACTACATAATATACAATTGGCTAAATACAAAAAATATATAAAAAAATGTTAAGTGCAAAGAAGACAATAAATTCCCTTGGAGCACTTATTTAGTGAGTCAAATTGGTATTGCTTTTAACACGTTTTTCATGATTTTTGAGAGGTTGTTACATTTTTATTAGTATAATACACAAGAAACCTTTTTACTTGCCATAAACACATACAAAAACACTGTAGGTTGTGCAAATTTGAGATTTTTATCACCAGCCCAATCAGAGTTATTGGAAGCCAAAATTTGCATTTAAAAAAAAGTTAGTTTTCAAAAATTCATAACAGTAGGGGTAAGTATATCACCATTAAAATTATTTATGTTAGAACTACTAACATATACCTACATATAAAAAAATCATTCAAACTGTGCATGCCATCCCTGTCTATTGAAAAGAATTACCAAAAGTGAAATTTCACCGTTTTTCATGTTCAACTTTATTATTAATTTTCTATCTCTCTTCAATTTACCTATCTAAGATTGATGGACCAATCTTTTACGTTGAGAAAATATGAATAAATTGCTTTTTGTTTCATCCTTCCAGGAACAATAGTTTTTTTAGTTATGATTTTTTCCATAAACCCTTACAATCAGAAAAATAGGTGTGCGCATTTAGCAAAAATTGCCGCCACAGATAAACTGCTTAAAAAAATAGTTTTAATGTCCTGAGATATGTAGGAAACAATTGGGTAAGTTTCAATTTTTTTTTGAATTGGTCAAGCAACCACCCTTGGGTCACTTCAAATAGATTGACCCAGTTGCGTTATCCATTCACTGTTCAGAGCAATAGAACAAAACTTTAAAATTAACCTAATAGAAACAGAATAGTTATATAAAGATCTAATTAAAACATGCAAATTTTACTCTTAGTGGATAAAAGCCGTGGCCACACTTGTACAATCTGAAATGCATATTAAATTTGGAAAAAATAACAATGAATTAAATGAACTAATACATCATAGATCAAGTATAATATTGTTGTCTGTTTCAAGATGGACATCATTATTCACATGCCACTTAATAACAGCACTTATAAAGGAGTTGCATAATGGTGCTTAGAGAACCTTCTAGTAGTAGTATAATTCTGTATATTAAGAAAGTAAGTTGTTTCTTAAATTTTTTCAAAGAATTTGTAGGGTTATTTTCAGAGATATAGGCTATATTTAATTTATAAACTCAAGAACTTAATTAGCCAATCTCCATGACGGAGTGATAGGATCTTCGCTTTTCATCCTGAGATCCGGGATTCAAATTCTGTCAGGCATGATATTTTTCATACGATACAAAATTCCATTTCCATATTCCATGTAAAAACTTCTAAGTTTCTGTGTTATTTCATCAAACAATAATAATAACCACTATTGGTGGAGAAATTATATTTACTGGAGTTTGATCTTAATAAAATAAGAACTATTCAGCTTTGTATCAAAACAAGTCTCATCACTGTTTAAATAATTTTGTTCATTGTTTAATGGTGTCAGATAGTAACTTTTACTATTTAAAGTACGTTATGTGGTGAAAATGAAAATACTCTATTTTCTGAGTGGCTGTCTCTTGACTTGACTTTGATGGCTTGCCATTAAAAACGTACTGCACATATAACTATGAAATTTTTAATAAATACTTTTTAAATAAAGTAAAAATAAATTTTTAGTTTATCATACGTTAAAGATATCAGATCTAAATCTTAAACTGTTTTAGAGTTGTTATTCAATTTGTAAAATCATTTTATGTTCATTCCTTTTTAACACTGGAATAGGTTCATTGTCTTCATTATTATTTTAAATTCGTTTACATGATATTTTATAAAAGTTATCACTAACTTGAATTTTTTTTAGAGATTTCTATGTATTGAGAAATAAATGTATTAATGAATTACTAAAAATTGTGCTGAGAAGTCAGTTCTTTCCCTCATTTGTCTTCTTTCCAAACTTATTCTGTTACAAGTTTCAGATAATAGTAGTTGTCGACTTGGTTTTCTTATTGCATTTCCGTTTCTTTTTTAGTGATTCATTTATTTATATATTCTACTTTTCCTGGTTTTGAGAATCTGATTGGAAATGCTTCAAAAAAATTAATTATCATCTGGGCATAGTATGCATTCCTTTAGGTAATATACATTCATCCCACATATAATCCCTTAGGAAATCAGAATATTCAGAATGGGATCAGCCTGTAACAGATCACTTATTTTGGCATTGACGTACGCAAATATGTGGTGTAAGAAATTGCTTTTCCTTGATTTATTAAAGAACTACTTGAGAAAAGGTGCAGGTCTCCTTAAAAGAAGTTATTCCTTGCCCATTCTTTAATTTATATGATTTGTGAAATGATTGTTTAACTAAATTATCAAGATAACTAGATGCTAGCATATTGTTATACAAAATTATTTTCTTCAAGTCTGTGACATTACAATAACCTATTGCTATTGTAACAATCTATAACAATAGCTCAGGCTATTCCTAAGGTTATTTCATTAACTGAATTTCAGCGACCAAATTGTAACAGTAATATGGGCTTTGTGTCAATCGATAGCGAGTGAGGCCCATATTAACAGTAGTGTATTAACACTGAAAGAGAATATGTGCAGTATATGGGAGTTTTTGTTAGAGTTTGAGTTATTAAAACTACTTTTAGAAGTAAACTGCTGGTCATCAATATGTGTATTTATTAATATTTATTAAAGCACTCTGCAACAAGTTATGGGCCCAGATATGTAACTGTGAACAAAGGTACAGAGGTCATGAAAATTTTGTTTAGTTGTGACCATGTGGGTAAATATGGAATCACAGCAGTTTATGAAGTTAAATTAAAATAACTGGAATATTTGGAAATTCCAGATGAGAGTAGTATTGATAGCTAAAGATCTCTTTGTTATTACCAATGGAGATATACAGAAACCAGATGTTTTGAAAGCTGCAGAATTGAAAAAGTATGAAATTTATAATGTACGTGCACAGGAAGTGTTATTAATGTGCGTGGAATCCAGGCCTTAGTCGCACATTCTAATGTGCAAGACTGCAAATGAAATTTGGACTAAACAGAAAACAATATATGAGCATCAATTAAGTATGAATATTCATTTATTACAGCTACAATTTTTTAATTTGAAGTCTGAAAATGGTGTTATGGACTTTCTATCAAAAATTTAAAATTTAACTGTTTCTCTTAAGCAATAAGGAAGAAATACCTGAAATCTGATCTTTTTGTAATCTGGTTATTACAAAAATAATTTCATCTTTGATCATTTTTTTTGCCTGGAAATCAGTGGGTGAAAATCAGCAAACTCTAAATAATTTAACAACTAGATTATTGATTGAAGAAGAGCATTTGAAATCTAGTGAAGATACTGTGGTGTTAACTGCTAAACATGTAAATAAATTTAGTCTCAAAAGTTTTTCTTGTAGAAAGGTTGGACATAAAAAGAATCGGTGTAAAAATTATTCAGGTTTTATGAAAACTAAATATATTGTGTAAAAGATTGTTGGTTTCGTCAAAAGAAATTGTCAGAGGCAAATAAACAAAATGTAAATGATTCAAATGAAAGATTGGCCTTAATTGAAGTCTCTGAGGTGAATTTGGATACAGAATAGTATCTTGATAGTAGTGCATGATCTAAATATGTTTAGAAAGTACAAGTATGTAAAGCTTAATTAATGAACTGAAACAAGTAAGAATAGGTGATGGTTCAGTAATCACTGCAGTTGGTTGCGGTTCTGTTTTTATTAAATGGTCAATAGACAAGTGATAATGAATATGAAAATGAAAATTGTGCCTGATTTAAGGATGAAACTTTTCTCTTAGGGCAAGGCTCTGGATAATGGTTTTTATTTGAAGTCATACGCCTGTGAAGCACACTTAATTTACAAGAAAACAAATTAAGTTTGTGCGTTGGCTAGACGCTCAAATAAACCTTTTTGCAGGACAACCAGAATTTTGTAGACCAACGTGTTGTATGGTTAATGGTGGCATAGTGAACTCAAATAAAAAATCTTTAATTAATCTGGTGGCATGAAAGTTTGGTACATTAAAATTTTAATCATGTGAAAAGTCTTTTTAAATCAGAGTGCTATTATGTGTGAAGATAAAAATGAAACCTTCTTCTGTGAAGCCTGTGTGCAGGGAAAACAACATCATAACTCATTAAAAGGAAGTAATTCACAATCAACTGAAGTTGGAAACATAATCCATGCTGATGTCTGTGGTCCTGTGGAAGTTGACTCAAGGTGGTTCTTGTTATATATTTTTATTGAAAAATGACTATTTGCATTATAGACAGGTGTATTTTTTAAAACACAAGCATGAAGTTTGTGGTAAGCTTGAACTTTTTGTGAAACTATGTGAAAAACAAATGGTTCAAAAAATTAAAGTCTTAAGAACAGATAATGGAAAAGCGTTTGTTAATCACTATGTGAAAAAACCTCTGAATTGGCAAGGAAGAGAACATCAAATTACTTTTTCTTATAATCCCAAGCAGAATGGTCGTGCTGAACAAGAAATGCATACAATCATTGAGGCAGCTACAGTTAACAGTAAAACACCTTATGAATTATGAAATAATAAGCAAAGTTTTGATTTTAAAATAATAAACCGCTGTTTGATACAGAAGTGTGGGTGCGTATACCAAAGAGAAGAAAAAGAAGCTTGATCTTGAAAATAAAAAGGAAATTCTTGTAGGTTAGGGTGAAAGAACAAAGGACTGAGAGTTAATTTTCCAGTTATGAAAGCAGTAATGTTAAAAAGTAGTGTTGTTTTTGTTCTCTGTAAACCGAATAAGTTCTTTTATGTTTTTTGATTGTAATGTCAACATGAAGAAAGAAGAACCTACATCTGAAGTTGAATACATTGTAAACATTATTAAGGATGTGACTGCAGATGAAAGTTTAAAAAGAAGTTCCCTGAACATGAACATACATAACCCTACTGATAGAAACAGCTTCATCCTAGGGATCAGCTGCAGCTTCTAGTTAAATATAATGATTATGAGACTGTCTTTGTTAGTGTATTGAATATTGAAGAACCAACATCATATGAAGAAGCTAAAAAATCAGTTGTTTTTGCTAAGCAGTGGCAGGACGCTATGGAAGTTTAGTTGAAATCATTAGCTGAAAATGATTCATGGGATGTTATTGATAAGCCAGAAATACAGTTAGATTAATGTTACCTGTTAGTGTAAATTTTAAATGGCCTGTTACGGAACTGAATGTCTGTAGTGTTTTTTTACATGGCGAACTGAAAGAAAATGTATTTATGTGTTTACTTGAGATTTGCAGTTTACAGGTAATTTTAAATTTTTGCAGTTTATTTTAAACACTTTTTTTGTTCATAATATGTCAGAACAATCATATGTAATATTAGAGATCAATTGAAAATGTGAACAATTACTAAAATTGTGATTTTTATTAAGTGTGACCAATGTGTTTAAATGTATATAGGAAAAGCCAATAGGTCATTTATAAGAAGCTTTTAACTAACGATAGCATATAAAAACAAAAAAAAAATATCAAATGTAACTCTCATAAAAATACTATAAATAATGTAGAAAAAATTGCAATTTTACAGGTAAATAATACTAATAAATTCAAAGATAAAGTTTTAAAAATACACAGGTTAACTATAAAGGAGATTATTTTAATTAGCAGTGAATGGGAAAACCCACCAGGTTGGTCTAGTGGTTAACGCGTCTTCCCAAATCAGATGATTTGGAAGTCGAGAGTTACAGCGTTCAAGTGTCCTAGTAAAGCCAGTTATTTTTACACGGATTTGAATACTAGATCGTGGATACCGGTGTTCTTTGGTGGTTGGGTTTTCAATTAACCACACATATCAGGAATGGTCGAACTGAGAATGTACAAGACTACACTTCATTTACACTCATACATATCATCCTCATTCATCCTCTGAAGAATTATCTAAACGGTAGTTACCAGAGACTAAACAAGAAAAAAAGAAAGAAAGAAAGAAAAGCAGTGAATGGGAAAAAATTTTAATCATGGTGGCTATATTGTTTGCAGTAGATACAGATAACATAATTTAGTTACATATAAAAATTTGATAACCAATATATTTTTTAAAACTTTAAACTTAATTTTAAAAATTAAATTATTTTTTCTACAATTGATGGTAAAGTTAAACTCCAAAAATTTGGTGACGTATAAAAATGCATTCTTGAATAAATGAGAATACCTTTATGTAAATTTTTTTTTAATTCATTAATTTTTATATTGTATTATATATACATAAGTAACATATAGTTGGTTTAAAATTGAAAATTCAATGAAAATGTACAATGCTTTAAAATATATGATTGAGGAAAGGCATGAATATTTGAGGAAAATATATTTTTGTTAAAAAATCGAAACTAATGAAGTAATCACTTTAATACACATGCTACAGGGTGATTTTTTAGTCCTGTTATTGAATTGTTAATGTAGAATAAATGCAATAATCATAATATCAATAAAATGGTTATTTCTATTTAAATTAAGTTTATTAATTTTTCTGGAAGACTGAAAATGAAATGAATTATTTCATTTTTTAAATATTCTTTTTTATTTTCTTAACTGATGATGGTAGCATTGAAAACATGTAATCGCATTGAAATGAAATGAAAATGCATTTCATGCATTTTTAAATGTGATTTTTTAAACTTGATAAGTCATGTGTGTCTGTTAAGGCATCATAAAAAGGTGAAATTGATTTTTAAATGGATACATATAATAAATATATAAACATACAATGACCATAATTAAATTAATAAAATAATTCAAATCCAACAACTTTTCAATGATGTTCTAAATACAAGTTTACATAATCCACTAAAAAAACCCTATCAATAACAGCAGCACTAGTCACAAAGATGGCTGCAAATTTGACAAGTTAAAATAATTTTTGTTGCTGACTGTCATGGGCAAAGATATAACTGAATACACTGTCCATAATCGAAAAATTATTCTAGAATATTTATGAGTTTTTATAAATTATAAAAATTAGAAATAAAACAACTTACAAAAGACGTCAAGTAAAGTAAAGAAGTTAATAATCTAACACTGTAATGGAACCGTCTTTCCAGGTACTAAAACAAAAAAAAACATTATTTTTTTTATAAATACAGGTTTTTTACATAAAAATCTAACATCTAGCTAATAAAGGTTTTGGTATGAGAAAGAGTTATTAATGAAACACTGACTCCATACTGCATGCATTTCATATTATGCACATCATTGTATGTTCATTCAGTCTTTTGTATGTTTTAGACAGGCATCATGATTAGCTGAAGGTATTTTGAATTTGATTTGATTTATTTTTTAAGCAACTCCTGTAACCAAAAATTGTATTGATGACAATCTGCCTGTATATTATATTTTATCAAATATATTTAAAAAAAAAACATTGGGTTGTTTATCAAATAAATATCACTAATTAATCCTTAACTAGTAAAGATTATTTCTTCTTAACTTTATCTTTATTATTTTGTTTTTTAAAAAATTTACCATTATTCCTTTTAGTCTTTTTCTTTTGCTCAAATCTTAAAATTTATTCTTTGTGATTAAGTATTAATAATATAGAGAATAAATGAGATTGTTATTGATTTGTTGTCATTTCACTTTTGCCTCAAATTTTCTTAATTATGACTGTTTTAATTTATTTAAAGTAACTTTATATTTGTGAAGAGTAAATATTATGTTTACTATTTGTTGTTCAAAGGAAAACTATGCTCCACTGAATTTTAGAACTAGAATTTTGGCTTAGACTTAACTACTATTGTTAGGTGAAATTGTAAAATTATTTAATAGGAACGAGTTATTGGTTAGGCATTTTTGTCCTGGGTCATTGATTAATTGATTAGGTTTTTTTGTGTCTTCCTGTTGAGAACAGAACTTTGACAAAATCACAGGCATAACCTACAGCCAAAGTTTGGATGTGGTTGCCCCATCATCTGTGAAATGGATGGAGCTCGTTGTCTAAAAATTCCTGCATTACCTAATCAGGGAAAAAAGTAGAAGAATAAGGTAAGTGGTGGTTTGAAAAGTGACAGCTTGTAAAGAACTTGAGTAGTTAGTTCTAGATCAATATGGATTATTGGCTTATCCAAGGCCAGAATAGAATGAATTTATTTATGGTATTGTTTATGGTTTTTAGTGATAAATATTTTTTCCCTTCAACAAGAAAGTAAGCTATCACGAATTCCTGAATAACTTGCAGTCCCTTGAATCCCTCCTTTCCCACTCCATAAACCACCACCCATACCCCTCCGCACTATCTCCTTCTTCTGCCCTCCCATCCACATCCACCTCTACCCCTCTGCTCTCACACTCACACCTCCCCCTCACCACACCCTCCTCCCCTACGCACCACACCAATCCCCCTCTCACATTTACCTTCTACCCCTTCCCCCACTACTTTACTCTCTCCCCCCTCCCCATTGACCTTCTTCTTTCCATGTCCTTGATTCTTTCTTTAAGAATAGGTATTGTGGGAATTAGGTCAGCAGTCACAATGGATTTGTTTGAAATGGTGAGAATATAGTAATCTATAAAGTAACTACTGATTTAATGAAAAGGCAAATACATTTACAAGCACTTTGCAAATATTTGTTATGTAAAAAGCAAAATTTCTGTTCCTAACCAAAGTTTGCAAAAAGAGCTACCAAATGGCTTAAATGCCTGGGTAGTACTTGTACTTTACCTATAATTCATATTTAACAAATTCTAAACATTCTTTAAAATTGAAATTTATTTCTATTATACTACTTATATTTAACATTTTTATAAATACAAGATTAGCACAGAATAATCAAACTTTATATTTACCTCATAAGGTGAATTAAGTTCTAATTGATAGAAAACTGGTAAATAAAATTGTAGAATAAAAATTGTGACAATTGCATAAGAAAGTATTACAGCATAGTATTGCGTTCCATACACATATATTTCACTTGGTATTTCAAGCAGTGTAGTACCTGAAACATGACTGTAAAGCATTTATTGTGATTTTATACAATTAAATAAACCAATGTTTTTATTTATTTTATTCCAGATTTCTTGTGTGTATGGTAGATAGAATAACCTTGTGGCTCTGTGTGACCTGACATGAGTCGCAAGTCATTCTTGAAAACAGCAAGCAAATCTCCATAATATGTATTGCATGCCAGACTTTCTAAAGAAAGAGAAGAGATATGATTTTTCATTGCCTTCTTCCCTTAACTGAGTAAACCGATAAACTGATTAATGTTTTAAAAAGACTGCCAGTTCAGTAGGGGAATAAAATTCTTTGTAACTATTTATTTTTGTTGAGTACATTCTGCACTGTGCATTTAAAAACTCAAGAGTTTTTAAATGCACAGTGCATTTAAAAACTCTTGAGTTTTTAAAATAAATTTTATTTTTAAAATAAAATTGTTTCAAGAAACAATTTTATTTTGAAAAACTTAGCAAGGAGACTTTAGCATATAATTATATACACTACTGGAAAAGCCTTGCTTAGACTGGTTCGTCACTTATTCTTCTGTGTCCTGAATAGCCAAAAAACAAATTTGACGTGGTTCTTGTGTTTGTCAAAATTATTGTGTTTTAGTATTGAGTATTCTGTTAGCTTCAATTAATGAAAAGTTTGTTTTGATCAATAGGAATAATACAACCAAGCACTTCTAATAAAATGAAAAGTTAATTTTCAAATCAGCTTAAATTGCTCCATTTGAGTTATTCCAGTAAGATAAGTTTCCAAAAATTGCCAGGTTTAGATTTATACTGTATTGAGTGATTAAAAGGGTTGAGAATAAGCATTTAAGCTATGGTAGTTTTTTACAGATTTTGAGCATGTGCGTGCTTGCGCACGTGCGTTTTGATGTCTTATAATTGTGGAATCCATCATGTTTATGTGTGTCTTTTTCATAAAAAGCAGTTAAGTTATGTTTAAGGGAATTTTTTGATGTGTGTAAGGAATTGACATTCAAAACTACAGAATTATTCTGTTTTCACATAAAAACTATTGGGGTGAACTACACCCAATAAAATATTTAGCAGAAGTAAATGACACAACAGAACATTAATAAACAAATTATACCACAGATTTCAGAACAAGACAAATAAAATCTACAGATTTATAATAATCTCACTATCTTTGAAAAAATTGCCCCTAAGTTGAGAAGAGCTAACTAACTACATCATCTCATATGGAAGCAAATTATATTGCAAACCAAATATGCTGATACAAACAATCGAACAAATCTGATTTACTTGCAGTACACTGGCTCTAGTGAAAATAGTTTTACATAGGTCACACAGGCTGCAGCTTTATGGTCCAAATTGCTTCTACTGAATAATTTTGTTGTAGCTAAAAGATACCATAAAGATCTAAAGTATACTCTGATGTGTCAGTTGTTACTTAGCCTTACTTATTTCAGCTTTAGTTTTATTTTGTAAACAAAAGAATTATACTATACTGGTGAAAAATTAAAGGTTTTTTGTTTTGTTAAAAACAAAAAAAAAATAATCTTTAAAAAAAAAACATTTTTTTTAAATGCCAAAAATAAAAGGATAAAGAGAAACAGCATTAAAACATGGCAAAGGATCAAAATACCCGACACTTAAAAAAATGAAATTAAAAAATTACAAAACATGTAAAATAGGTAAACAATCTCTATTTACATAAACTAAAACTGCATAGTATTTCAGAAGCTCTTGTGACAGACCCAAAAAAATCCAGATTCAGACAGTAGTCTTACAGTTGTGAGATATTTTAATATTCTGTGTTGATTACATCAACTGCCATATCTAGGCAGTATTGCAAACCGTCTCATAGCTATTGTTTTAAACACACACACATTGTAACATTGATTAGGACATATTGAAACATCATATTTGCGACCTAATTATGTAATATAATAAATACAAATATTCTTTGCAGCATTTTTTTAGCTTGTGGAAGTTACTTGTGGGTAACTTTCATCTGTTATTTTGTTCATAATACTATCTAAAAAAAATTTCATGGGCTAAAAGTCAAAATTTCCATTCCGTCATTCCGTATGAGAAATAAAAACAAAAAGTTGAGGTTTCACAAAATTCTCATTATTTCAGAATGTCTTTTCTAAGGAAGGAGGAGAAAATCTTCTACTAGTACTATAGCAGTTATAATTCCTTCCAATTGTTAAAAAAAGTCCCATAGTAGTTTCTACTCCATAAAAACATACCTTTGACAAATAGAATTTCTTGGAGGAAAATAAAAAATTTACGTATACTAACTTGCAGCCATTTATTTTCTGAACAAATTGACTTTAAACTCATGTTGATAGGACAGATAACATAAGTGTTTGTTTCCATGAAACATTGAATTTGCAAAATAGAATCTATTAGTGAAACTAACTTGGGCACCACTGAAAAACTAAAATAATGGAATTTAAAAGCAGTCATTTGAAGGGAAATTGGAAAAAAATTAGAAATATTTAAGCAAGCAATGAAATGCTTTTTTGTAAATATTTAATAGTTTGATAAACAGTATTTTTTATATTCCTTTTTATATGTTTTTAAAGAAGTAATGGATCATAGAAGTTCTTTTAGGAAATTTTTGTACATTCTGTTCTTTAATCAAATGAAAAAAAAACAAGGTACAATATAAAACAACTCTTTTCCTTAAATGGTTTTAAGATAGAACCTTTTGTTTTATAAATAAATTACAGTAACTTTTTCTTTTGTTTATTTATAACGAAATTAGAGTGCGTCTGATAATTACAAGTATCATAAATGTAATTGATTAGGTAACTAATGGTACAGTAGGTAGAAAAATAAAATTCTGTAATAAATGATTTGTGTATTTATGAAAATAGAAAATTGAAATGTTTTTTTACAGTTAAAATTTATTAATTATTAAAATTATGATTAACATATGGCATGACATTTCTTATATAAAAAAAAATAAAACACTAACTGTAATTATGGAACAGCTGAAATAAATGAAAATTAAGTAGGTAAATGATGAATTTTAAAATTGAAAACCCAATTTATTACAATCATGGTTGTGATTTGTTCTGCAGGATCCAAATCTTTTCCTAAGGTGAATCTTTTCTTATGTAAGATTAAATTACTTCGTAATTTACTTAAAAAGTAAATTTATTTTCTTTAACAAAAGAAAAAAATACTTGTTTGAAGTCACGTTTCCCTAACTCTGAAAAATAAAATAAAATCCTAAAATAATTCCTTGAAAAGAAATAAAAATTTATAATCCATTTTTATTTATGTATTCTATTTTAAAATGTTGAAAAATAAAAAAATGTGATTTTTTTTATTTATGAGAAGGAAAGTTTTTTAAATTATCTTACACTACAACTTTAAAAGTATATTGGTTTTAAAAAAAATGTTCCAGTAATCTTTTTATCAAAGTTCAACTGGATTTAGATAGCACTCATGGGTTATAAATTTCTGTTCTTGAAATTAAGTAAAATAGATGCAGTTGCATAGAACAATAATTCCTTATGTTCTTTTTTGCCATTTTTTGAACTCTGGAGACCTTAAAATGTTGAAAAATAGAACCCTACAAAATCAGGTACCCAGCTTTTTAATTCATAACAAAACTTATCACTACATTATATAGCTACTCAAAAAGTGAAAAAAAATCAGATCAAAATTTTTATTAATAAAAGGTTAAATATATAAAAAAAAGAAAGAAATGTCCTCTGCAGATTAAGTTTTCTAATGTTTTCCTATAGTCAAAACCAAATAAAAAGCATACAAGTAAAAAATTATATAATTAATGATTATTATTATTAAGTCCAGAGTATAATTACTGGTATTATGTAATTAAACTTTAAAATTCCATTACCTTGCTATGAGAGACAGTGATATTAGAATTACACTTGAGGTTTTCACTGTATAAATATTATATTCTGTTGGAGTTAATTTATTATTTTTGCAGAATCCAAAATATAATCCAATTAACACCGGTAACACTATTGTAAATAATATAACCAAATGTTCAAACCAACTAAATGTAGGCATTATCAACAACAAGTGGCTTACTTCTTTTGTTTGTTCAGAATGTAATAATTTAGCTGAAAACTGAAAATTAGTGTAGTTAAATTTTATCTATTGATAAGGAAATTTTACGACAGAAGAAAATAATGAGTTAAATGAATAGTATTGACATTGAAACAGAATTAGGCACAAGCAAGAAAACAGTTATGGTTTAATATTATTGTATGCAGTTAAAATAAAATTCATTTACATATTGTTGTTTTGATCATAATAAATTAAAGTACAATTAATTGTTAATTTTATATTTATATTAATGTATTACTATTTATAATTAAGTTATAAATTATCTTTTACTAAATAAAAGTATATTTTTATAATTATACATTTATCAGTGATTTTATAATTCTGTAATAATAGTATTTTTTTTTAAATATATTATTTTGAAGAGGATCAGATATAACTTGTAGTATTATTTTTTTTATTGAAATTTTTTTTTTATTGCAGTTTTACATTAAAAATCCTGTCTTTTTTTGTAATTATTATCTCTTAAAAAATGTATTGGTTAATTGTGTACAAACTTTTCTAATTATTAATTTACTTTAGTCACTATGTTTCTATTACGACGTGTTTCAAGAATGGCAGGTTGAGGATAGAGAAGATTAAGTGCTGATCTAGTATTGGATTTACAGTTTTAAAGTAGGTTTTGAGCCATATAATTTCAAAATTAAATTTGGATAAATAGTTGGGAGTATATTTGATAGCTGTAATTTATAGCTGCTCAGTATCACCAGATTGGGTTAAGATCTGTTAAAGGTGTAGAAACTTTAATTTTGGTTGAAATGCTGTTGCAGCTGGCCAGTTGGTTGTGTAGTAGTTACCGTGTTATACTTTTATATGTGCATTTTAGTGATGACAAGAAAGGGGATATTAAGGAATAACTAACATTGTACTGAGGATGAATCCTCCATCAAATAAGATTGTAACACAGTAACTTGTATGATTAGTTTATATGGTTAGGACAGGCTTAATAAACAAATGAAGGAGGCCAGTGTAATAGGACGGTGGCCAAGAGGAAAGCTTGAGGACAAATGAAAGGATAATATTCAGAAATTGAAGTGAGTGGAACCAAATGTAAGAACTTGTAAGGCAGTATGAAAGAAAAAGAATTGCTTTTTAACAGTCAGCAACATTAAATAACGTTATGACTAAATATGAAAGTGTTTTTGTACACAGGTATAGTTAACCTTTATATATTAATTAATGAAATATTTAAACATCTTTTAAATAATACTGAAGTATCTGTACAATTAGTTTTTTAGAGTTTTAAATATTTTATTTTTTGATATTGTTTTGACAGTTAGTGTTTTGTTCAATTTTTTTTACTCTGTAATTAAAAAATATTGATTCTAATTTATTGGAACAATTTTAAGTAGAAACTTGATAATCAGAAGGATTAACAAGCTATATTATTTAAAAAAATTGGGATAGGGATTAGGGATTTCAAAAGGATGTTTAAATCACAAGCAGTTATTCATAATTTTCTTTCTTATTTGTATACAATAAAAATAAAAGAGCTTGCAATTTTCAGTAAATGCTAACTACAAAATTTTTCTTAGTCTAGGCTGGGCTGTCATGATCTTTGTTAAAGAGGTTTTTGAACCAAACAAAATGAACAGTTTTTGATATTTTTTTAAAATTTTATTCTGAAGAGACATAGTTCCATTCTAAAGACATAGTTAGCATGTAGTAATGATGTAGCTCATGGTGCAGGTGGAGGTATAGTTCATGGTGAGTGTAGGCAGAACATAATGAGGAGGTGATCTATCCCGTTTCATTCATTCGATGAGGCATCAAGAACATTGGTAATATATTAATTTTAAATATTTTAATCATGATAAGTGACATTAGTAATGCTAGTGATGAGATGTAATTGGCAACAAAGTGATAATTAACAAGTCACTTAAGTGAATGCAGCAGGTTTGCTACATATTCAGTTAAAAGAAAACTGAGAATTGGGTGAATATTATCATCTTTTTACAGAAGTCAAAGTGCATTCCAGACGAATTCAAATTGTATTTGAGAATGACACATTCATAAATATAAAAACCAAAACTTGTTTTGATTTTTCAAACCAAACTTAAATGAATGTTAGTATTGTAATGATGATGTCATTCCTGTTCTTGGTAAAGAAAAATTTTTGTCCTAGGTGATACTACAGCAGAAATGATTTCTGTAATTAAAATTTGCAGAAATAAATGAGATTGTAGTAACCAATCACAGACTGGATGTAAAATCAAATTAGTTTGATATTCAAATTAATTGTATATTTAAAGACCTCCATGTAAACTATGATTTTCATCTATATTTTTACTCAGATTAAAATGATGATAGTTTACAAAGCGGTAAACCACAACCTGCAGCAAGAGCTACACCATCACTCCACCTATTCACTATATCCTTATCCTAAGATACTTCGTAAGTACACAACCATAAATCAGTGATTACTTATAACAAGCATAATTTATCGTACTAATTAAATAATTTAAATAAGTTTATATTTACCTCATTTTTTAAATTTTTTTTCTTTATTTCCCATAAGCTTTTTTAGTTATCACAGTGAAATATATCTTTCATCAGTTGAAATATAGTACACCCAAAAAATGAAGACTACAATTTTTGAAAACACAAAAGAGAACTGCAAGACACATGTGTCCTCAGTTGCTTATTTAATTATCAGATTATTCTGTAACGTTATAATCTATTGGCTGGATTTAAAAATTGTTTTTATTTAATTCATTTTGGTGAATGTAGAAAGAATTACATAACTGGACGATTTCTATTAGCCATTTGTAATTTTAAATTAATACTTCAATGCTTATGCAATTAAGTGTTTTATTATATGTAATTTTGAAGAGATGTAAGATTTAATTTTAAAATTATGTTTGGTTTCAGAGAAGAGATGCAGTTATTCTTATTTGGTTTAAAAATCCTTTGATAGTCGATTCTGAAGGTGATATTATTTCTGATAATGTATTAAATTTCAATATTACCTCTAAACAACCTTTATTAATCATTTTCAGAGTTGTTAGCATGACTGGAAAATCTGGAAAACCTAGAAACTCATAGGATTTCATTTTGGGTCTGGAAAATCATGAAAATTTGAAAAGTTTCTGGAAATTTTAAAATATCTTTTTATAATCACGTGCGCAAAAGTAGTAGTACTGAGGTCTGCCACTGTGCTCAGTGGCAGACCTCCACTTTCTGGCATTAGTGTGCAAAAGTAGTGTACAGAAGTAGTACTTTTGCACATTAAAATTTTTTCTTGTCCGCCTTTTTTTACATAAAATTTGATAAAAATTTAAAATATTTGTTACATCTTGTTTTTTCTGGGCGAATTTTTGAAATGTTGCTACCTTCAATTAAAACTCGTTACAAGTTAAGCAATTTATATATCAATTTAAAGTATTTTGACCCTGTTTATAATTTCAATTAAATACAATTATCTGTCATATTTTTGCGCACAAAATTATAAAAAGTTACATATGTAACACGTTCATGAACTTAGGTGGCTCGTGCGCAGAAGTAAACTCGTGCATGAAAAGTTACTTCACGCCCTTGTTGCATAAATAACTGTATACAAATCATTAAATTAACTCAGAATTCATTTATGCTGTTTTAATATATCTTTAATTTCTTTCTACTTATAGATATAGATATAGTTATTAAAATCACTGCATATAATTTTTCTATATGTAAATTACGGGTTCATGTAGGAAAAAATCAATAAAAATTAATGTGAATTTTCAGGAAAAATTAATTGATTGGTCGAGTTTGTACTGCGAAATTACCAAACTTCTTTAGTAGCCCTAACTAAAAACTTCTGTTGAGAAAATAAATAGCTGCCCTAACTAAATTGCGTTTAGTTAGAGTAAATACGGCAAATGATAGTCAATACTAAAAAATATCTGTGGGTTAAGTGGGTTACTAAATACTATGCGATTCTAGGACATAAAGTTATTTATTGTGACTAACTAAAGAACTTTGTTATAATGTAAATTATATTTTTAGCACATATTATGCATGGATAATCAGGATAATAGGTAATAATGGATATATAAATTGGTTTTAATTCATACTGTACTCAGTATGTAATTATAATAAAATGAGTAATTTAGGAATATATTAAAAGTCTGTTTTTGTTATAAATATATATATATATGGAAAATCATGAAATTTTCAAATGAAATGTTTATAACAACCCTGATTTTGAATAATTTTTTTAATGAACAATTTAATAATGAATTTTTTTTAACTAGTCTACTCTATTTGAATCCAAATTCAAATAGGTTCAAATCTGACTTTATCTCCTTCTTTTAACTTTTTTTTTTTTAAATATATTGATTTTTTAATAATTATTAATCTCTTTTGTAAAAACATTTTTACAATATCAGAATTATTAATGAAATAAAATTTTATGTAATTTTCCTTTGTAAAAAATGTGTATATGTAATTTAATAGGTGTACAAGGAAGTTATGTGGTGTCCACACCAGATTTTTTGACTTTGTCATAGGTTGTTGATGTGATGTACTGGGACATTTAGGATGCTCATCATCTTTCAGCGGTCCTCTTAGAAGCGCTTGTACCATTTCTAAATGCATGTTTTATTCATAGAAGAATCACTAAAAGCAGCATTCAACATTTCCAATGCAGTGCTGTATTTTATTCCATACCTGACCATACTGACCATACCAAAACACATGCAATCTTTTCAACAGCCAACAATAAACTAAACATCAAGTATGGCCACCAATGTAAACATATATTAGGCACAAGTGTACCAACACAATAAAAAAAATATTTTGACAGTTGGACTTATATAGCCAGAAAAATTTAGAATTCCTCATATTTTTTATCAAACCTCATAGATGAGGTGAACATTTTGCGGTAGAATCATGTAGACAAACTAGGTCATTTGACAAACTAGGTTTCTCGATCAGTCATTAAAACATTTAGGTCAAGGTTAATTAAGTGGAAGGTAAAGGATTTGTACATTGTAAAGGTGAAGAATGTGGAAGATAAAAATTGGAATATATAAAATAAATTGCCAGTGATGTACGTTGCAGTAATCATACAGAGAATAAAATATTATCACATAATAAAAAAAAAGGAGAATTACAGCAAACCACTCAAATGAATGGTGTCAAAAAACAAAATTACATAATGTGGTTTTGCATTTATTGTAGCTATTATGTTACTTCATTTAATTTATGATTTTATACTTGTAACAAATATTGCAGTTCCTTTTATTTAAAAACAAAGCTATTTATGTAATTTTGTTGATAGTGTTTGATATGATACAATTATTTTATAATATTTTATTATCAAGAAATATGCTTACCTGTACTGCATAATTTAAACACAAGTTTTTTTTTTGTTCAAACAGATCACTTGCAACGAACATATGACGCAATTTATTAATGTGTAATTAAAAAAAAAAAATTGTATAAATTAAATTATCTTAATTACCAAATATATAATTATTCTAAGTGCTGTATAAACTTACCTAATGTTATATAATTATGCTGTAGATTTTAGCATCATAATTTCTCAAATTAAGTTAAATTAAAAATGAATTCTACATTATCATGTTACTAATAGAACTTAAAATATTTACCAGGAATGTTATGCAATGAAGCATACCAAATGCATTGTAATCAGAACATTTCTGCCAACATACGAGTATTTAACGTGTTATTCATAAATTCTGTTTACTAATTAAAATGTTATTTTATAAATGTTAGTATAAAATTTCATCATGATTTCTATCTTTTTAACAAAAATTTTTTGTTAGTTTTTAATATTTTCATGTATGTATGTGTGTGTGTGTGTGTGTGTGTGTGTGTGTGCACGCGCATGCAGATTTATATATATATTTATTGTACATTGTGTTAAGAGCAGATTCCAAATTATATCTCTGTTAGGGATAGTTGTTGAAAGAAATATATGCGACAGATTATTTTCTTTGACATTTTGTTTTGTTTTTCTTTCATTAGTTACCTCAATAGCTCTATTATGTTAAAGAATAATTTTTCATTTTCATTTTTTTGCTGCTTAGTGAATCATCTGTGAATTGTTTTCAAATCGTTTATTGTTATTCAATATATATATATATATTGTTTTTCAATATCTTATAGTAGTAATTACTGTTAATTTTACGGATGCAAAGGCAGTAACTATAATGGTTGTAGATGATTTTGAGATGACCACCCTAAGCTGAGGAATAGTATGGAACGGTAGGGGGTCCAGCGATTTCTCATTTCCGTCAAAACCGAGCTAAAACAGCTCTTGTTCATGAGCATCTCAATTCCAGATAAATGTTAGTGACCCATCGGGTTGGTCTAGTGGTTAACGCGCCTTCCCAAATCAGCTGATTTGGAAAGTCGAGAGTTACGATGTTCAAGTCCTAGTAAAGCCAGTTATTTTTACACGGCTTTGAATACTAGATCGTGGATACCGGTGTTCTTTGGTGGTTGGGTTTCAATTAACCACACATCTCAGGATTGGTCGAACTGAGAATATACAAGACTACGCTTCATTTACACTCATACATATCATCCTCATTCATCCTCTGAAGAATTATCTAAACGGTAGTTACCGGAGGCTAAACAGGACAAAGAGAGAGAGATAAATGTTAGTGATATTTAGCATACAAGTCATCCTGTGACACTGAACATTATTACTTTCAAAGAAAGCAACTAACTATACATTATGTAAAAAAGTTTAAAAAAGGTTAAATTATGTAAAAAAGCTATACATTATGTTAAGTTAAAAGTTTTTTTTTTATGTAAAAAAGTTTGAACGATGTTGCTCGTCAGTGTAAATTCATAAAAATTTGACATCTATACAAACTATTTTCATTATTGTTATTCATTGGTAATTTAAAAAAATTAATTACTTTTGTTTTCTGAGCTGATACTTATTGTAACAGTAATGTTGAATCGTCTGTTTTATTTATTTATAAACATTATCTTTCAAGTGAAAATTTTTTTAGCCTGTTTTAATAAATATATATAAAACAAGTAGTTTCTTGCCTCATTCATTCTGTATAACAAGTCTCAATTATGCATTAGTGTCAGTTTATTTCTTTTAATGATTCTGATTAATTTCTTAATGTATTATTGTGGGCAGATATGTATATGGTGATATTTTTAAAGATTCTGATAAATTAAGATACAAGCAATCAGTTTTATTATATGGTTCGATTATCATATAAGATTAAGTATAACTTTGTAAATGGACAAATTTGTCTATTTACAAATTCATGCAAGAAGAGCAGAAAAAAGTATTTGTTATATCCGTAAATAAAGCATATGAAAGGGCCATGGCAACACTAAGCATTTCTTTTTGCATTATTTCCAGCATAAAAAAAGAATAGAGTCCTTAATATTACATGATACAGGTCAAAACAGTATTACAATTTCTTCTGGATAAATTCCACATCATTCATTTCTTTCCATGTCACTCATATTTAAATATAATTGAATTGATTCGAACTGAAGTATTAAACAGCTTTCATTTATAAATTAACTGTTGCAATCACTTTTTGAAGACAGGACAAGTTTTCAAAACACAACAGCTTTTGTTTTATGCCATTAAATATGTGATCATGTAGACTAGTTTTTAGTAAATTAAGTATTTTATCAGTTCTGTGTGAGGAAATATGTAAACCAGACAATAGAAATTATCTTCTTGTTACACTTCAGTGTATGGGAAAGTACCTTATTATGTTATAGATTTTATTTTAAACGCATAACCTGTTAATCTAAAAAAACTTTTTAGACCATTTATTTAAAATTAAATTAAATGATTGCCTTTTACAGAAATAATCTTAATCTGATGATTAATTTTTTGCTAATAAAATATTGATAATGAAGATGAGTTAATACTAATAACATAAACTTGAATTTTCTGAAACTTATATTCAAATGTGTACCTATGAATACCTTAAAAACTATAATTCTGCACTATTTTATTTGTTTATTATCATTTAATTGCCATTATTATTATTTCATATAATTATTATTTCTATCTACTAATATAATTTTTTATCATTTATCATATTTATCCATTAAATGTTTATTTTGTGATGCTGCTTTGATCGAGGTTTGCTCATGGTTTTTCCTTAATCCACCCATCCAAATGTTTAAAGAGTTCCTTTTTGTTAACTGTAGAATAACGTATTTATAATTCCTTTATAATCGTAATACTATTTATAAACTGAAAAAAGATAGATTTAAAAAAAAAATTTATTAATAAAGCAAGAAATAGTTCAAATCAAACAAATGAAATTCCTTCTTTACCAATTTTTTTTTAAAGAAGTGGGCAAAAATTATAGAAAATTATATACAAAAATTATAGAAGCTATTGAAAACAAGGAAAACAGGAAGAATTAATTGACTATTTCAGAAGTATGATGAATGACTTGCTAGTTTATTAACAATTTACAAATCCTATTGATCATGCAACTTTGCTTGCCTCCAATGCCAGTTTGAATACCAGATCCCATACAAATAATTACATAATATGTGTGAGGATGTTTATTAAATGATAAATTCTACAGTGACAATATCATTTTAAAGTAATTGCTATAGAAAAGAACATACTAAAACAACCACATTATAACATATAAGAGGACAACATAATCTGGCTGGATTGACCTTTTCAAGGACAAATCTGTATAATAGAAATCTGGATAATTGGGAAATTAAAAAAGGGTTCTAATATATACTGGCTATATCTTTCCAGTGTTTAATGAGTATCACACTTAATAAAAAGGTGACAGTAAAAAAAATCAGTAAAATTAAAAAAAGATCCTCAGAACATGTATAAAATGTAATAAAAAAGAGAAATATGTTACAAAATATCCATTAAGTAGAAATGAATCAGAATTTACAAATTATCTGTACTGTTTCATAATTTCCATTTAGTTTCTCATTAAAAATAATAGCTTCCTCCATTAGAACTGGTCCAGAAATTAGCTCAAGTGATTGCTTTTAAACAAACCATCAGAAAAGAGTTTTATCCACTTCATTTAATGCTTTCTCATTGTGTTCTGGAAAAACTTTTTTTTTTTTTTGAGTTGTGACATAAATCATAATGGTTGCTCCATTTTTCTGAGTGTCTGAAATATTGTGTGTTTCTATTCTGTTTTTTTTTTGTATGTTTCATTAGCTAAAGATTTAACCATTATATAATTTTTCAAGTTTTCTAGATTTCTACTTTTTCTTTTATTGATAAACAACTGGTTTATATTTTTTGCAGACATGATGTTAACAAATCCCTAATGATACTGACACGTATCATTAGCACTAGTTAAATTAATTATATATATGGGACTCTTAAAATCGATGATTGTATAAAGGTTTAACTTCTTGCGCATAAAATATCCCAGAGAGTAAAACTGTGTGATTTCATCATGATCTCATGAAAAATAAGCAGCCTACCCTGTGTAAAGTTATGATAACTTATATTAGGCAAAGAAAGCAGTAGTGACATAATTTTTTTTTATCTTTGTAAACGCAAATAGAATAAAAAAATCATTACATCACAGTTTGTGCTTGAAAAAGTAATGTTTTTCCATCAGTCTTTTTTGAGGTTATTTGTAATTAATTTAACACTTAAATTTATGTGTGTTTTGTGCTATACAAATTGCAAAAAAGTCAATTAAAAACTCAGTAAAAATAAGGATCGATAAAATTACAACCAAATTGAAGTAAAGGTTTATTTGAATAGTATTTTAGATTTTTTAAATAGTATATTAATTTTTTTAAATGCTCAGTGTCCATGACCCTGAGCATTAAAAAAGAATGTAATGAATATTTCATGACCCCCCCCCCCAACCACAATCCAATGGAACCTAGTTAAAACTACTAAGCTGCATTGATAGCGACAGGTATGTACATGCTTGAATGAAGTGTACAAACATGAGCAATTTATAAGTTCCAACTTGTATACGTGTTCCTTGTAATTTGGTCTGCTTGCATCATATATTCGCCATGAGAGTGTGATGTTTGAACATAAAAAAATTCAGTTAGCAGAGTATATCTCGGAAGATAAAAATAATTTCTCAAAGAGATAGATACTAAATCCATTTAGTGAAAATGTTGCAGCTAACGAGTTACCAGTTAAGATTCACAACTAACTCATTGAAAAGTCTGCCGATAAAACATTACAACTACAATTTAAATCTGAATATTTAGATACATTTTGGCTTGCTCGTTGAACTGAATATGGAAATTTAGTCACAGAAGCATTGAAAAATATTAATCTCTCGCCATGTCTTACCTCTGTAAGGGTATTTCATCTATGGTTGCACTAAAACCCAAATATAAGAATCGTCTTTTATCACTTGAAAACAATTTGCTTTTGTGTGTTTCTAACACAAATGCAACCAACCATCTTGTTAATTTATTTTCTAAAGATGTGTTCTTATAAATGTAAGTAAAATGTTTATAATAAATGATTTTTTTTATTGTTTATGTATGAAGTTGTTGGCTAATTTTGTGACTCCGTTTCATATCACCATGATCCCCAGGTTGAGAAATACTGATTTAAAAACATTAAAACTGAGGCAGTATTTTATTATAGTGTAGCAAGTGTAACTATATAATTTGAATTATGATCTATGTATATGAAATGGCAAAGTAAAAGTAAATGAAAAAACAAACCATATTTTCCAGACCTTTTTTGGACCTCTTAAACTCCTTTACTTCATTTATTCAGGCCATTACTTCTATGTGAGGCTTGTGAGTGATACTTTGAAATTTGAATTTGATACATATTTTGGCCAAGTCTATAATATATCTATGATTGTTAGCAATGAAAACATTTTAAATAACCTTTTTAAATGGCATTAGGAACAAAATAATGTTTTTAATAACTTAAAACATTTTGACATTAGTTATTAAAAACATTATATTTAAATTTGGTTTCTGTAAGTCTTTTTCTCAAAAATTTATACTTTTCAATAGAATTTTTTTATTTAAAGAAGTTTTATTTTACAAAGGGAAAGAGAAATAAACAGATTTGATAAATCAAGGAGTTTTAATTAATGAGGTCTGAGTTTCAGATACTTAACTATGTAAATTTTATAGTTATTTAATTTGTTTTCTGTGTAAATTAAAAAAAAAAATCAATAATAAATAAATCTTTTATTCTGATTATACAGGTCATGTCAGGAATTTGGTACACCACAGATAAAAAAGGGGACTGCTGTATTGTTTGTCTGGAAGGATCAAGGGAATCTTTGGTAAAACCTTGTATCACAGAATGCACAATTATTATAAATAATAAAAAAAAAAATTGGTGTAATTAACATACGTCCATATTAATTAATTAAAATATGAACACATGAAAAATTGTTAAGCTAAATACATGAAGAGACAAAATATATATAAAAAAAACCACAAATGAAACCCAATTTAGAAATCAATAGTTATTTGAGTAGAAATTTATAAACTTGTTGAATAGAGATGGAGAAAATTCAGTGTTTTTTTTATTACATTTTTTAAAATTAATTTTATTTAAAAATTTAGTAATATTGTTTCTATAAAATAAAATCTTTTAAGTGAATTTTAAATAAATTGTTTGGAATATTTTCTACTCGTTCAGTAATTCTTTTATTAAAAATGGTAATGGCAGTATAAAAGGCCATTTCTCATAAGTCGAAGTATTGTATTAAGTTACATGAAAACAGTTCTGTTGTCTAATTTGTTAGAGGTGGATGTTATTTTTTAGGAACAAGCTGCTAATATTTTTAGCAAATATTTTTACATTAATAAATATAAATGCATCATAATACGAATGATTTATACTTATGGATACCAAACAATGATCTGAGAGAAAACTTTTGTTTATTAAAAATTCATTCTGATTGTTCAGGGAGCCCCAAGAGATGATATACTGTGGATGGAATTTATGTAAGCGTAACAAATATTTAAAAATGAAGATAAGCTTAGCATTTTATTAACGTGTTATATTCGATAAGGTTTAATTTTGTTATAAATGAAATTGATTTAATCATCTTATAAAAATTTGCCATCTAATAAAAGAATGAAATTTTGTTTTATAGGTGTTAGAAATAAATATTTTCATTATCGTTAATGGGAATTTTATCAAGGTTATTTATTAACAATGTACATCTACTCGAGAAGTACAATGTAAAGCGTTTAAACTTATTTAAAATTAAATGTTACAATCCATCTATTTTATGCAATAATCAGCTTTATTGAACATTAAATCTTAAATTATAGGTGACAGATAACCTTAGTAATCCCTTGAAAAAACACAGATAAAATGCATTCTGTAGTTTCATATCCTAAAACTACTCATAAAACAAGACATAGATGAATATATGTGAAAAGATAATTTCCAATAAAAAATTATATTTTTTACCTTCAAATTTATTTTTGTACACTGAAAAAACAATGTAAGTTTCATGTGGATGATAACATTTTAGAAATTAAAGTGTAAATAATTTTTTTAAATATTTTATTACAATGTATTTCAATAATTAAGTCAATGTTTTTACAATTTTTAAAAATATTAATTAAAATAAGTAAATTTAATTATTTTTGTATCATGGTATAGTAAAATAGTTTTATTTTACGATTACTTTTGAAAATAGGCAAAATTGAATAACTATTAATATGTATTTTCACCTTACCTTAATTTTATGTTATTTACATCTTGAAGTATAGTGTTTAATAAGAGATGACAAAAATGTAAAAGGAAGGAAATTTGTAAATAAAATTTTCATCGTGATGTTTGTGACCTAAATAACTAAAGATATATTTAAACTTCACCAGATCTTTCTGTAATTATTGTACTTATTACTAGTAATCACTATACTAACTAGCACTAGTAACTTCATACATTATTCATATGTTAATTACTGGAATCCATAAATATGGTAATCAGTAATACTAATCAGCTATTATTAGTTCATATTATAATAGGATTTTAATTTTTTGTAAAGAAAAAAAACCTTCTTTACATATTAAAATATATTTAATATTTATTTTTTTACTATGAATAATAAATAAATTTATATATATGAAAAATTTATAAATATGATAAATTGGCCTATTATGAAAATGAAATAATGAATGAAAATAAAATAGCTGGAATTGACTGAATAAAGGGTTTGATCAATTGTTATAAGTGGTTCATCTTACAAAAGCCAGAAAACACCAGCGTGTCAAGAGCTACAGAATTTTTTGGCAATTATGAATGAGCTATTTGCTCAGATGATTTCACTGGAGATCATATATACACGAGACAGGAATATCAATGGTACTTAAAGTGCTAAGTTAGGAACTCCCCAGATTGTTTGTATCTGGGGAACGAGGAACATTGAACAATGATAATATGAGTTGTATGATTGTCAGTGCTGTTGGAAAAAGTCCTCCAGTATTTGTATTTTGTAGGGCGAGATCCCGTGATACAATGTTGTTTGAAGCACCTGAGGGAAGTTTAGGCTTAATAAATAGTCCCAAAAGTGGATCAGTGATCAGCCCATTTTTTTACAGGTTCTAGAACATATAAAAAAACGATAATTGATGTCCGAAAGAAAAAAAAATTTTCTGCTAATGGATAACCACAAAAGTCATTGCACTCTAGGTGCTTTATTTTGTAAGGAACAGTCATATAGTGTCAGTAATGTTTCCTGCTCATTGCACTCACCGCCTCCAGTCCTTCCTTTTTCCTGTTTAGCCTCCAGTAATTACCTTTCAGATAATACTTCAGAGGATGATATGTATTGAGTGTAAAAAGTGTAGTGTTGTACAGTCTCAGTTCGACCATTCCTGAGATGTTTGGTTAATTGAAACCGAACCACCAAAGAACACCGGTATCCACCATCTAGTACTGAAATCCGTGTAAAAATAACTGATTTTACTAGGACTTGAATGCTGGAACTCTCGACTTCCAAATCAGCTGAAATGGGAAGATGCGTTCACCACTAGACCAAGTCGGTGGGTGCCTCCAGCCCTTTTAAAGCAGCTGGCACTTGGCCGCATTCTCGCCTGATTTTTACAGATGAAGATTTTGTGTTAGGCCTAATATTGCGTCTATTTATAAACCATCAGTCCTAAAACGAATCCATCCCCTATAGTTGATTTTTCTCTTGTAGCAAACTACACAACTGAAGATCACCCTACAACAAGCAACGAAACCCCTGCTGAAGACTTATTCAGTTGTACACCTGAAAAATGAATTCACAAGACAAGTAAGCCTAAACATAAAGGAAATTTAACATCTGAAGATCCCCAGCCTTTTCCTGAAACTATTGCAAGAACTAAAAAAGGGGGAAGAGAAAAAGGGAAATCAAAAATTCTGACTGAAACACTGGGAAAAAATTGAAATCCCGCCATGCGGGATTTACTGCCGGTGGGCGGGGAGTCTCCCTTAGATTAAAAGGACATTTCCCTGGGCTGGGCTTTACTTTATTGTATGTCTGGCCCAGGGGAGTAGGGTGAAAAAAAGTTGTATTAATTCACCTGTAAAAAAAAATCAAGAAACTGCTTAACGACTCAGTTTTTGAAGATATACTTTGCAAATATGAACTAATTGCATGAAAATCTTTCAAAGACGTTGCTGATGGTTTTTTAGGCAACAGAAAAAATTAAAGCTATGTTTTCCTTTAAATAAGCTGTTAAAAAACTACAAATGTTTAGGATATAGGATGTGATTAAAATTTGTTTTCCTACACTCCCACCTAGACTTTTCCTGAAAATTTGGGCTCTGTCAGCGATGAGCAAGGAAAACATTTCAATCAGGATATTCTGATTATGGAGCATCGGTACTAAGGAAGATGGGATCCTGGAATGACAGGTGACTATTTTTGGTTTTTGTCTAGAGAAACTGATCAAACATCGTACATGCAAAAAAATTTATCAACACATTTTAAAAGTTAAAAGTAATGATTTAAACTTTTAGAAACTGTTATTTTAAAGACATTTCCACTAATTTAAACTTTTAAAAAACTTTAAAATTGTAATAATGTATCTCAATTTACCTGGTTTTGAATAAACAGAAATTTAGTTGATTTAACCAAATTTCAAATGAATATACATAAATAATAATTTTTTTTAAATATTGATTTCACAGTGATTATACATTTGGTAAATAAATTGTATGTCTAAATCATAAGTATCTAAAAACATGATGATGTAACACATTCTGATAACAGATTTGAATTCATCACCCCAAAATTAATAAAAATGACCATGTATGATTACACTTAAATGAAAATTTTTTTTTGTTGACTTGTATTAGTGAAGCATTATAACTTTAAAATAAAAAAAAAGCTGCTTTTAAATGATTATTATTGGGGTACAACTTAGCTTTAATATTTATATTTAAAGGGTTTTGTTCATTTTTATATTTTTTTCATCATTCGTAATGTTTTTGCTGGTTTATATGTATTTAAAACTTGCTTATATTTTTAGAACACAGCAGAGATTCTTTTAAATAACATATTAAGATTAAATCTTTGGTTTGTTTCAGAAACAAAAATTAGCATATGAAAAATAACAAAATTGTTTAAGTAAAACACATTGTCTGACTTAATGAAGAATCATTTGTAATGCAGATCATGTCAAACACATCAGTTAGTGTAATTTTCCAGTTAGTATCATTAAAATTGGTAAATACAGTCAGGAAAACCAATCAGTTCCTTAATAATAGTATTGTAGGAAAGAATATGACTTTATTAAATTAGAAATCATTATTTACAGCAGATATGAAAATAGATATTAGCCATATAAAAAACTGGTATTTAGATAGCATTAATAAATAGAACATTTATTTTTATTTTTCTGAGTTAGTATGTTTTACCAGTGACCAACCATATAATATAGCTGTAATTAAATACTATCCGGTCAGGTTAGTACTTCTCTTCCCTCTTCTTCAAATAAAATTAGGTCTCAAATATTTTTGAAAGCAATAACAAGAAGAAGAGGGATTTAAATTTCAAGAATAAAACTTCCAGGTATCAGTGATGTAAAATCAATAGAATACAAATTTGCTCAACTGCAAATCAAAAACCTGCTTAATGCTAAAAGTTTTGAAGAGATGCTTTCTTTAAAAGAGCATGTTGCATGGAACACATTCACAACCAGTTTTTTTAGTTGGGTAATCAAAAGATAAAAATTACTATCAATCAGAAAAAAAAAAAAAAAAAAGCAACGTTTTTGAAGACTACAGAAAATTTGGAACACAATGTTTCTGAAAATACATTTTCTATATTCTCATTTGGACTTATTTTTTTGTTAGTGAAAATCTAGCTGATATAAGTAATCAAAATATTTGAAGAATAAAATGGAAAATAAGATCCACTGATAATGAGAGATTATTATTTGTTTCTAAATCATACAGTGAATTAAGGTGAGAATGAATTTAAATTAATTTCATTTAAATTGAGAGATTCATGTTAATTACCATATTAATAATTTGTAAGTTTATTGAATTAATATTATTATTATTTTAAATCCTCTAAACTTGATAGCAAAACACAGTCATCAGTTTGGCCTCTTCTCAGGATGCCACAGATGCAAATGCTTCGGCAGACATCAGTGTACTTAGGCAACCTACTACCGCCTTCATATGGACTCTTCCCTCTTCCAATCATGACTACATACTATATAACTTACTACTCTCAACTATCAAATTAACTGATTCGTAGAAGTCCAAATCCCACGCCTTTCTCTAACACCGAAGGTTTCACACAAAAACTCTTCCTATCTCTAATTTCAATTAGACCATGCACTCAGACATTACTTGAATGAATCTGTAAACACCAAATATTATCCTCATACCAACAAAACAAGTGTTGCTCACAATAATGGCAATTTTTTCCTACAATTCAATTTACTCAAAATCCTCTTGATTGACTTAAAAATATAGAAACACATTCACAAATTTAATAATCCTTTAATGAAAACACCTCATCTCTCTCGGATTTGGTCCGCTTTCTGGAATGAAGTCAGTGCTTATATCCTCCCACATCACAGCTCTTATCAGAGAGTGTTCTGCACATCCATTTTCATCCTAAGAGCAAAGATTTCAGGCAACTGGGGCTCAATGCCAAAATTCCTACCTTGGCGATGTAAGCACCAAGACAGGCCCATAGCCATTTGGGTTGCTATTATATCTATACTTCTATATCAACATAAGACCCCCCCTCAGCCTTCCTTCAGGGCTAATTCTAAGGAAGCCACATCTATGTTTCCTTCCATTTTGGTTTTCTAGTTAACTTGCAGATCAAAATCAGAATTGAGCCTTGCAAGTTCTATAGCTACTTTGGTATGTTCAGCGTCATATCTGGGAGAGATGTATAAGACATGGTGATGTAAAATGTACTGATTTATTGAAATGAGACAGAGAGTCGTGTTTTGCTGTGCTTTTTGTTGTAGTTACACACTTTTGTGGTGAGAATTTAACTAGAAAGAGGGAGTCAGACAACCATACACTTACGGGCCGTGACAGAAAACCTTACATACTGGTGTAAAGTAGTGTGGGGGGGGAGATTACACCAGTATGTAAGGTTTCTATACTACTATCTGTATTAATAAAAATTTTAAAGCTGTGTTAAAGAAACTCTAAGAGGTAGCTTCCATATATATATATATAATGGGAGTCTAGAAGCGTGTCACGTATAGTGATGGGAGGTAGCCCTCTTGTCTAGGCCGCTCGGGCTTGGCTGCGTGCAAGAGTAGAAGAGTCAGGGTGTATCCAATGATAGCATAGGGGACCCCTCAAGGGTTGACTGAGGGTGTTGGGCCAAGGGTGTGCAATGCATGCCTGAAGCCAAGTATTGTTAGGACCGGGAAGGGAAGCCTCCCCGCCGAAAGGTTCTCTGGTCGTCCGCAGCAGGTGGTCAGATTGCTCTTACGACACGGGGGGAGGACCCCGAAGGGTTACGTCCTACAGGACTATTTATAGGAGGAAGTCAACTGCCACGGGATCCTGGGGTTGCTTAACGGCGGTTCTGGTCACCTCGAGGGTGCTTAAATAAAATAAGCAAGACAGATAGGAGTTAATGGTATTGTAAGGAATTATCTTTTTCCATTGTATATACTTTAATTTTAAGATAGGGGCCCTTTACACCCCATAAGTGTTATTTTAATGTTTTGTAGTAAAATTATATGTGTACGTTTGTGCTTTTAAATAAAATATAAGGGCCCTTCACACTCTTATGATCCTGATGGTGATATTAATCTCTTTTTAAGAATATGATGAGGGCTAATGACCTTAGAAGTCGATGCCCGTAAAACACACACACAAAATAAAAATAAAAAAAAATAATGTTAATTTTAAATGTATAGAAACATTTAATGAATTTAAAAGGAACAAAGTCTAAAACTGGCTAATAAGTTATCCGACAAGCATGTATTTTGTGAAATAAGTATTAATATATTTTTAAAACTAAAAACAAAAGTTGGTGTACAGACGTTAATTTTCTCGGCTATTTAAATAAAAATCCCCAAAGGCTACTGTTATTTTCATTTGTTTTAGTATTATGATTTATGACAAGCGATGCATATATTCTAAGAAAATAAGGTGGATGAAATAATAGGTGAAAAAATATAACCTGGAATTAAATCTAAGTAACCAGCTGATTTAGAAGCCAACATGCTAACCACTACATCCATAGTTCAACATAATTTATACATTTTTATGAACTCACACTCCCCCTATAAGGGTAAGAATTTTAAAATGAGTTAATAACTTTTCTTGTGATTCATTTATTTCTTCTCTACTGTTGGGAAAATAAATCCAATCTCCATCACACTAATATAGTTCAATAAATTAAATAATTTTATCATATTTAGGAGAAAATAATATTTTATTTCAACATTTTAAACTTTTTTAAATTTAAAACATAACCATCTTAAAAATTTTTCTAACTGCTGTAATTCAAAGTTTTCAGTATATGGTCTACATCGTTAACTAAAGCTGCAATCATCAAGGGCAAGTTCTTAATGTGAACACAAGCAAAAAACTGTACACTGTAAGTAAAAATAAATTTAAAAAAAATTAACGTATAGAAAGTTAAAAATTAAAGTAACAATAAAATTATTATTAATTCTGTTTCATAGCAATCATTAAAAAAATATGATAAAACGTAAACATTCACATTCATTATAAAATCTTGAAACTAGAAGACATGAGCACACAATCTATAGAGATACTGAGTATAAACTGAAAGATGTTATAAACACAATGAGCAATCGTAGTGGATAGATGAGTAAATAACGGATGATATAAATTATTTTATATTTTTTCGACATTTTATATTTTGGAGAATGGATTAAAATAAGGTAAGTTGAAAATCTAGTTTAATAATTATAAATCTATTATAATCTGTTTCCATTACTATCTATTTAAATCTGTTCGCGGCTCGATCAAGATATTGAGAGATGAATAATTTAAAATGTTTATATAATTACAATTTACTGGTTTAAAAACATAAGTAAAACAAGACAAATCAATAATAAAGCAACTAATAAAAATAGTAATCACAACTACAATAATCAGGATAGTAATAATGACAACAGCAAACAGTAATAATAATAATAATAATAAACATGATTACATACAAAACAGAATTTAAAATAATCGTCAGGATTTATTTACAGGTAGTTAAATATAATTCAGTCCCACTGACAAAAGATATTGGCATGATCGCTAGTATTAACACTTCTAATCACGAGACTTCTATTAACTATAGTACAATAAATAAGACAACTATAAAGTTTTATCACTGCAAATACCTTTAATGTTCACAAATAAAACTACCCTAACAATTTATAAATGAAATTTTGTCCATTATCTCTTTCACTTGCAGTCACAGTAACTCGCCGAACCATTTCTTTTTTCATGTACTGGAATTACTTGTAACATTACCGTAATCGCGTCAAACGTAATTTTCTAAAGTCGCTCCTTCTCTGACCTAGCAGAATACTCTCGCTGAATGGCACCTCACAGAACTCTCCTCGTAGACTCGCATCATAACTTCTCGCTTAGACTGTCAACTGATGATCTTTCCCGGAATATTTATACTCCTATCTTCTTTACCTGCAGGAGCAGACCCCAGTTGAGAGTGAGAACGATCGACCGAGCCCTTTAATTCCCATCCATTCCTAACCTTGGTCAGGTAACTTCTTTTCACGGAACATTTGTTTAGGTGTGTTAGTAGGCAGTATTACAAAGGGCGATTGTTAAACGGACCTGTTACTTTTATTAAAAAGATTCCTTTTAGCCCCTTTCAGGATTCCTCCCGTTATTGTATTTTCTAGTACTTTCTTCTTAATTGGCAGGAATCCGTTATTCAGTCTTGTTACAATGTATATAACTTTTTATCGTGTGGTGTAAATATTTTTTTACTAAAAACACATGTATACATTTTCATTGTCCTCTTACCTTTGTTATGTGAAAAAGACTATAATATGAATGCGTGGGAAAATTTACAAATATAAAAAAATAAAAAATTGTTCAGTTCAAAACTAATTATGAGCAAATAAACTTTGAATTTAATCGGTTCAGGCCTAGACTTGATCGGGTGACTCAGCGATTTACTTGCGTGCTTATTCTAAATACATACTTTAATATATAATATTGTGGTGTGATGTTATGTGTTTTTTGTATGTAAGACTGACGAAACTTAATTGTTTTTTAATTCTCTGATAATGCTGATACATTGATGCGGCGGAACGTGCAGGAAATTCCTATGACAAATGTTTGGTAAGACAATTAAAATTATATATGTTTTTAGTAATGTATATATATATATATATATATATATTGTGTTAAATATATAAAAAAAATAGTTATATATAAATTGTCTAGTTTCAAAAGCAGATAAATCGAAAAATGTAAATTTTTTAAGTAAGCCGAAAAATTTTCTTTCAAAATTATGAAATGATAAAACATTGTGACTTATTTGAGAAATAGTATTAGTAGAGTATTTTTC
Organism: Lycorma delicatula; assembly: GCF_047948215.1. Classification (NCBI taxonomy): domain Eukaryota; kingdom Metazoa; phylum Arthropoda; class Insecta; order Hemiptera; family Fulgoridae; genus Lycorma; species Lycorma delicatula. The sequence continues at coordinate 36,477,360 of NC_134460.1, read as the reverse complement.
ATACTGAAATTTAACTTTTTAATGATTATAGTTTAGAGATATTTGACAAACTTCATGTGGATGTATTTGTTTTTTATATAATCCAATCTGGATTATCTGGTTTTGAAATAAACTTAAAAGCCATAATAATTATATAAAACATATGATTATTTCTGCTAGTTATAATAAAATTAGACAAATTTTGGTTCTTGTGTATAGATTTTATTTAAAAACTCAAATAAAATAAAATTTAGGTAAAAATGTCCAATACAAAAACATTTTCTACAAGCATATTTGGAATTTCTTCCGCTTTTTCACACGGTTCAGTTTGATGAAAATTATTTTCTATTGCCGTTTCTTTCAATAATTCATTATAAATGTTAAACAGATTAAATTTCTCCATGTTTCCCCGAAATGTTTTGATAGTAATTTCTTCACATCTTTTATTTTTAGAAATTAGCATCTTCCCTTTTCGATAATATTCGGCTGAGGAACATCTTTAATGACTTTCCCAGGTTCGCAAATAATTTAAAATTTCTAATGTCATTACGGCAATTGACCTCACCACGTATTAGTATATTATTACCTTTTTTGTTCGTTCTGAATTTTAATCTTTTTGGGGGGTTAAATCTAAAATGTCTCTTCCCGGGAGGTATAATAACTGTTTAGATAATACTCTTACAATCAAATATGATATTATCTTTTAATAAGACTACAGTTCCAAAATCTGAAAAAATAACATCGTAATGTGCAGGATTTAAAGCTTAATTAATTTTTCAATGTGACCGAAAGCTCTGTCTGCAGGCAGAAACGATTGGCCAACTACAGGGAAAACTAATACCAATTGTTTCACATTTTTGGAAGAAAAATTCAGAAACTACGAACAACATTCCAACCACGATTGTTCTTGTTTTGTCCCCTCCCCACAGGCAAAGCGAATTTCTGTAATACACACTGGAATTTGAAGTTTTGTTACAGTGATAAAATGCTGATTATTTCGTTAGATAATTTATTATAATCGGCTTCATTCCATTCATAGATGAAGACATTTTCTTACAATTGTATAATGGTCTTGAGTAATAAGCAATCAGGTATGGGCGGCAGAACCAGATTTTTTTGGCAATCCAAAGAAATAGTTAAAAGATTCTCCCTTTCTTCTTTCAATAGATAGTAAAAGGCTTTGTATTTCAGCCGATGAATATCTTTTTCTATAAGGAATCGCTTTAATATAATATATTTTTCACACGTTTTGTTTTTCTTTCAAAGAAATACAGGTTGAAAATTCGTCAACAGGTGGCCTACTGAAACCAATGTTGAACCGCGTTCTAAAAATATGACGAAAACATTTTTTTTGACCGTCATTCTTTAATTATTAAGAAATATTATTATGAAGCTCTATTATAATGTAAATAACATTAGTAACACTAATGTTTTGATAACAATGGTGTATCAAGAAAGGCCTTCTGGCATATTTGAACCTTAAATAAAATATTTTGTGGACAAGGAACAAGCTCCAAACAAATAAAAACCGTACTGTTATTAACAGAAGTTTGGAATACTGGCTTCTGCATATTTTACAATAAAATTATCTCAGTTTCATGTAATTTTGTTGCACACATAAGTCTGTTTTTTATGATGGTAAGTTATTCTTCCCTATTCGTGAAAAAACCTTGGGCTTTAGTCATTTGCAAAACCTTTAGAAAAATATAAAACATGTAGATATATTTTATAAACTTAAAATTTAATGTTAAATCTAACATTTCTCAAAACGAATAACAAAGGAATATTAAATTGCACAGCACTAGAAGCCTTATAGAAAATAACCAAACAAAAAGTAATAGCATAGGCCTACACGAGCAAATTGCTAAAATTAGGCTACGCATCTAACAGTAAAAAGCCTGCGTTAAGATTGTTTCGGCTATAAAAATTAATGTTGTAAAACTGCTTTCTTAACTGTAGGTCTACACCTATTTAAAAAGAAAAAATCCTAATATCACAAACAGCTTTGTCTTTTTTCCATATTTCGCTTACATAGTCTTTCGTTTTTAAGCTTTATTCTTTAAATAACTAATTTAGAATAATACTCCAGTCGAATTATTAACTATTATTAACATAACCACAAATTTTAAACCTTTTAATATCAAAAGTGGACGCCAATGGTGGCCGCGTTGCAGTCCCCAATTTATGAAAAAGATACAAAGATCTTTGTATGGGACTGTGCGCTTCACAGTTCCAGCGGAGTGGTGTTTGGCTGTTGTGGGCATGCGCACATAGGAAGCTTCATGCGAGGCTAAAAGGGAGAGAGAGCACTGTCGCTCCCGCAATGCCGACCCAGTTGTGCTGGTGGAAGGTAATTTTTTTTACTCCGCGTGTGTATGGAACGTTCCTTGTTCGTTTCCTTTCTAGTTTAGTCGGTGGAAGAAATATATAAGTTTTTTAGTTGTTTCAGTAGTGATCAGAAGATGGCGGAAAGCAAGGGTACTTTGATTGCCAAATCTGTCCAAAAGCACAATGGAAGGGCGATTGAGAAGGTAATTAGTATAAACTAATTATGTATTTGTTTCTGTGAACGTAGAAATTTAAATTAAGCACCACTGGAATATAGTGATTTTAAGCGTATTTGTGTTTTAACATTTTAAGTTATTGTTTTATTTAACATTTTATTATTTATTCGGCTAAAGACTATTTAAGCACATTGTGCTTAAAAACCATGTACAATATTCTTGAATGTGATAAAAATGTAGAATTAGATTATTATCCTGCATCCAGTTATTATATTTGATTCTTTTTTTCAGTTCGTTTATTCAGTTCTTTTATTTTAAAGAAAACTTTAACCATGGCCTTGAAAACGCCCAGAAAAAAAATTTCTGGAACAGCACCCTACTAATTTTAGCTACGAGCCGCCACTGGAGGACACTAAGAATACAGCTTGCAACTTTCAGCTCAATTAATTACACAACCTCAAAAAGGGTTCGAGCCATGCGATATCGTCTGTGATTCAAGGTTAACTGGAAAGTTATCTGGTTTTGCAACAATCCGGCGACTTTATACATGATTTTTTAAGGATCTGTCTGGTTTTAAATCGTATGATATTTACGGTGCATGTACAAGATGGTAAACTGTTAGAAAATGAAAAAATGTAAAAGCTGAAAATTTTGGATCTAAGTGGTTTACTACTTAACTATATATATAAGTGTAACTAACTATATATATATATATATATATATATATATATATATTAGTTATTATTATTAAAATATATCTTTAATATATCATTATAATTTTAAATAATGGTAAAATTCTAATTCATATATACATATTTTCAACACAGAATAAATTTGCCAAATTTGAAAAAAAATTAATAAAACTACAAAATTAAAGAAATACAAATTTTTAACTAAATAATTTTTTTCCGGGGATACGGGCATCGACTACTGCGGCCATTAGCTTTTTCCCGAAAAACAAAGAACAAAAAAATTCTTTCTGTTCCTGTTAAAATAACTTGCGAGCTAGTCAGAAGAAACTAGTCTTGTCAAACAGATTATACAAAACTAGACTTGTCATAGGACATTAATTCCTTAGAACACGATATGTAGAAGGTATGTACTAGAGCTCTTGCCAGTAAGAAACATATATTTCATTTATAAAGAAATGCCAAATTTATCAAAACTGCATTAAACGCCTTCAATTATTAAAAACTCATCCTTTCATGAAATTAATCAGAAGAACTTATACAACTGATTGATTACATACACATCTATTGCCTAGATTTATCTTTAGGCCATCCTTATTTGCTTTTTTCTCCTTCTTCCTGATGGCCCCCACTTATGATTCCGGAGTGTTCCAGGTTGTCTGAGCCTTCTGAAATGGAATCATCCAATCCATCTTCGTAATAGACACCGGCGTTAGATGGTACTGAGCCAGTGAGCCAGATGGTGCGGTGAGCATTACATGGGGCGGCTAAAAAGCTCGCTCTTTCTTTTAGAGTCCCCCGAGCATTCCGGGGCTCCATTGATGTTTGTCTATCACTCTCTCTTCCAACAATCATAATCACGTCTTCTTTCCTGATTCCTTGAATGGGGATTTTCTCAATTTCAACTTTTACCGTCGGTGCATTATGTTTAAACAACTTGTGCTATTTAGTTTACTTTCCTTCCATTTTGATCGGTCGAGAGCTCATTCTCAGGTCTGGAACAACTTTTGTTTGGAATTTGAAATTTTGTTAAGCAGTGGCACAATGTTGATAATTAGTTAGATCCTTTATTAAAATCGGCTTCATTCTATTCATAGATGAAGACGTTTCTTTAGTTTGTTTGTTTTTAGAGCTGACAAATATTATTGTGAAATTGAATTTGTGTAATGGTCTCAAATAATAAGCAATCTGATCAGAGATGAGTGGCAGAACCTGATTTTTTTGACAACCAAAAGAAATAGTTAAAAGATTCTCCCTTTCTTCTTTCAATAGATAGTAAAAGGTTTTGTATTTCAGCCGATGAATATCTTTTCCTATAAGGAATCGCTTTAATATGATATATTTTTCACACGTTTTATTTTTTCCTACAAAGTAATACATGTTGAAAATTCATTAACCTTAACCGTGGCCTAATAAAACCAATGTTGAATCGCGTTTTAAAAATATGACGAAAAAACTATCTTTGACCGTCATTCTTTAATTATTATGAAACATTATTATATGTTTCATTCTTATGAAGCTTTATTATAATGTAAATAACATTAATAACACAATGTTTTGATAACAATAGTGTATCAAGAAAGGCCTTCTGGCATATTCAAACCTTAAATAAAACATTTTGTGGACAAGGAACAAGCTCCTTTTCTGTTAATAACAGTATGGTTTTTTTTTGTTTGGAATACTGGCTTCTGCATATTTTACAATAAAATTATCTTGTCTCAGTTTCATGTAATTTTGTTGCACTCGTAAGTCTGTTATTTATGATGGTAAGTTATTCTTCTGGGCATTCCGGGAGCTCCCTATTTGTGAAAAACCTTGGGCTTTAGTCATTTGCAAAACCTTTAGAAAAATATAAAATATGCAGCCATATTTTATAAACTGGAAATTTAATGTTAAATCTAACATTTCTCAATACGAATAATAAAGGAATATTAAATTGTACAGCACTAGAAGCCTTATAGAGAATAACCAAACATAAAAAGTAATAGCATAGGCCTACACAAGCAAATTGCTAAAATTAGGCTACGCATCTAACAGTAAAATGCCTGCGTTAAGATTGCTTCGGCTATAAAAATTAATGTTGTAAAACTGCTTTCTTAACTGTAGGTCTACACCTATTTAAAAAGAAAAAATCCTAATATAACAAACAGCGTTGTCTTTTTTCCATATTTCGCATATTTTCCATATTTTCTTTCATTTTTAAGCGTTTTCATTTAAATAACAACTTCAGAATAGTACTCTAGTCGAATTATTAACTATTATTGTTAAAATAACCACAAATTCTAATTTTAAGCGTTATAGTGTTTTTAACATTTTTAGTTGTCGTTTTATTTAACATTCTATAATTTTTCGGCTAAATAGACTATTTAAGCAGATTGTACTTAAAAACAGTACACCTATCACATTATTGAATGTGATAAAAATGTAGAATTAGATTATTATCCTGCTTCCAGTTATTATATTTGATTCATTATTTTCATTTCTTTTATTTTACAGAAAACTTTAACCATGGCCTTGAAAGGGCCCAGAAAAAAATTTTTTTGGAGCAGCACCCACCACTAATTTTAGCTACGAGCCGCCACAGGTGGATACTAATAATACAGCCTGCAACTTTCAGCTCAACTAATTACACAACCTCAAAAGGGTTGGAGCCATGCGATATCATCTGTGATTCAAGGTTAACTGGAACGATCTGTCTGGTTTTAAATCGTATGATATTTACGGTGCATGTACAAGATGGTAAACTGTTAGAAAATGCAAAAATGTAAAAACTGAAAATTTTGTATCTAAGTGGTTTTGTAGCTATATATATATACGAGTATATTAATTATTATCAATCTTAAAATATATCTTAGATATTAATTGTAATATATCATTATAATTTTAAATAATGGTAAAATTATATTTTATATATACATATTTTCAACAGAGAATAATTTGCCAATATGAAAAAATTAATAAAACTACAAAATTAAAGAAATATAAAAGAGAAACTACATAACTTTTTTCCGGGTATACGGGCATTGACTGCCGTGGTCATTAGCTTTTTCCTGAAAAACAAAGAACGTAAAAAATTCTTTCCCTTCCTGTTAAATAACTAGCGACCTAGTCAGAAGAAACTAATCTTGTCAAACAGATTATACAAAACTAGACTTGTCATAGGACATTAATTCCTTAGAACACGATATTTAGAAGATATATAGAGATCTTGCCAGTAAGAAGCATATATTTCATTTATAAAGAAATGTCAAATTTATCAAAACTGCTTTAAAGTCCTTCAATTATTAAAAACTCATCCTTTCAAGAAATTAATCAGAAGAACTTATAAAACTTATTACACGCACATCTGCTGCTTAGATTTACTTTTAGGCCATCCTTATTTGCTTCTTTTCTCCATCTTCCTGATGGCCTCCACCTCTGATTCCAGCCTTCTGAAATGGAATCTTCCAATCCATCTTCGTAATATATATCGGAATTTATTTTTCTGCCAGCATTAGATGATTCTGAGCCATTGAGCAAGATGGTGTGGTGAGCATTGCATGGGGCGGCTAAAAAGCTCGTTCTTTCTTTTAGAGGCCTCCGAGCTTTTAGGGGCTCTATTGATGTTTGTCCATCACTCTCTCTTCCAACAATCATCATCACGTCGTCTTCATTCCTGATTTACTGAATGGGGATTTTCTCTACTTCGACTTGTCGAACTTGTCTACTTCGTCGGTGCATTACGTTTAAACGACTTATGCTGTTTAGCTTACTTTCTTTCCATTTTGACCGGTCGAGAGCTCATTCTCGGGTCTGGAACAACTTATGTTTGAAAACATTCGCTTTTTTTCTGTGTTGGTTTTGGAATAATTTCTGTAAAGACAATTTTTCAATTTGTCATTGATGATACGTTTAACCACGTTCGCTATATCTGATGTCAGTTCAGTAATCTGCAGGAGCTGAAGCAACTTGAGCATAAGACGCAATATTCGGTGACTTTTCTAGCTTCGATGTAGTTGATGTTTTAAACAGTCTTCATCTCTTGGACTGCTAATTTCTCCTTACAAATTGTACAGTTTCGCGATCTCGCAGAGTGATGTCCATGACAGTTGACACAAACCGGCGGATCCCTGCACGGGTCATCCGGATATAATGGGTCACCACAAGGACAGATCCTAGTGCATCATGACGCTGTATGTTAGAATTTCTGATATCCAAAACACCGCAATAGTGATGAATGGGCAAACATCTTAATGCATCGTGTATTCAGTCGACGACATGCGACAATTCCTTGTTCATAGAGTTCCTCTACAATTTCGTCTTCTGTGGTGTTCAACAAATCCCTTCACACAACTACTGCGTTGAAGGTATTTAGCGTAGCATGCAGTAACACCAGTGTTTAGTAACACCATGTTGTTCAGTGTTTATACGTCCCATCTTCTTGAGTAGCGGCGATGATTGTAGGTCATTAACGGTTTCAACGAACAGTTCCATAGCAAAATTCTTCGTCTCCTTGACAAGTCCTCCTGCAGCTTCTGTGATCCAGATTTCGGAATCTTCTTCTTTATCACCAAACTCAACGCACCAAAGGCTCTCCTAGATGGGCATTTTTATGTGGATTCTCTGCCAAGAAATCGTGAAAGTTAAAAGTTTCCATGAATAAAGTGACGCCATTCAATTTGTCGCAAGGTGCGGGCGAAGAGGCGGTTGGATATGCCCAGGATCATTGATCTTGCGTGAATTCTTACAGGATCAACTGCCTCCTACAGATTTAACCCGAGCCAGGGAGTCAGGTACTATCTGATCCGCTTTACCGACATCCCAGCGCTCGCACATAGTAGTAAGGGCTCTTACTACTGTGAAATATATACTATTTAGTCATATTTAAAAAAAAAGGAAACTGAATAATAAATTGCATACCTAACATTTTAAAATATTTTCATTTTGTCTATATTGTAAAAAATGTATCTAGGTAATATTTTTTTTGTCTTTTATATAATCGTAATTTTAATTATTTATAAAATAATCTGTATTAATGTTTTTTAATTTTTTTTGCAGATGAAAGATGTATAACTGATGATCAATTAAACAAAAGACATCTTACAAACATATTTCTTCAATTAATAATAGAATTATCAATTTCATTGATAATAGATTATTTAAAACGGTATGAATGAAAAGAATATATATATATATATATATATATATATATATATATATATATATATATATATATAAGTAATCCCGATTTTTTAACCGACTAGGCTCGCCTGAGAACTGGTAATGTTGTTAACTTATATTTGTTCCCATAAATCCAATCATAATTACATGTGATTTCCGTAATTTTTTTTATATATTTGTTATTAAATCTAATACATAAGCTGTATGAAATGTTAAAATACCATCAAAAGTACTGAAATGTTTATTTAAAAATTAAGATTAAGTTTTTATACAAAATGATAACGGAATACTGACCTTTTACGTTTTATTTTCAGAGGGTTTTGGCGAGGATCCAACCCACCGGAAGAGACACACCGAAAGAGACACACCGAAAGAGACATACCGTAAGAGACATACCGGAAGAACAACACCAGACAAGACACATAAAAAAAAAAAAAAAAAAAAAAAAAACCCGACTAGACACACCGAAAGAGACACACCGAAAGAGACACACCGAAAGAGACACACCGAAAGAGACACACCGTAAGAGACACACCGTAAGAGACATACCGGAAGAACAACACCAGACAAGACACATAAAAAAAAAAAAAAAAAAAAAAAAACCCGACTAGACACACCGAAAGAGACACACCGAAAGAGACACACCGAAAGAGACATACCGTAAGAGACATACCAGACAAGACACATAAAAAAAAAAAAAAAAAAAAAAAAACCCGACTAGACACACCGAAAGAGACACACCGAAAGAGACACACCGAAAGAGACACACCGAAAGAGACACACCGTAAGAGACATACCGGAAGAACAACACCAGACAAGACACATAAAAAAAAAAAAAAAAAAAAAAAAACCCGACTAGACACACCGAAAGAGACACACCGAAAGAGACACACCGAAAGAGACACACCGTAAGAGACATACCGAAAGAGACACACCGAAAGAGACATACCGTAAGAGACATACCGTAAGAGACATACCAGACAAGACACATAAAAAAAAAAAAAAAAAAAAAAAAAAACCCGACTAGACACACCGAAAGAGACACACCGAAAGAGACACACCGAAAGAGACACACCGAAAGAGACACACCGTAAGAGACATACCGGAAGAACAACACCAGACAAGACACATAAAAAAAAAAAAAAAAAAAAAAAACCCGACTAGACACACCGAAAGAGACACACCGAAAGAGACACACCGTAAGAGACATACCGGAAGAACAACACCAGACAAGACACATAAAAAAAAAAAAAAAAAAAAAAAAAACCCGACTAGACACACCGAAAGAGACACACCGAAAGAGACACACCGAAAGAGACACACCGAAAGAGACATACCGTAAGAGACATACCAGACAAGACACATAAAAAAAAAAAAAAAAAAAAAAAAAACCCGACTAGACACACCGAAAGAGACACACCGAAAGAGACACACCGAAAGAGACACACCGAAAGAGACACACCGTAAGAGACATACCGGAAGAACAACACCAGACAAGACACATAAAAAAAAAAAAAAAAAAAAAAAACCCGACTAGACACACCGAAAGAGACACACCGAAAGAGACACACCGTAAGAGACATACCGGAAGAACAACACCAGACAAGACACATAAAAAAAAAAAAAAAAAAAAAAAAAACCCGACTAGTCACACCGAAAGAGACACACCGAAAGAGACACACCGAAAGAGACACACCGAAAGAGACATACCGTAAGAGACATACCAGACAAGACACATAAAAAAAAAAAAAAAAAAAAAAAAAAACCCGACTAGACACACCGAAAGAGACACACCGAAAGAGACACACCGAAAGAGACACACCGAAAGAGACGTACCGGACTAGAGACACTGGCCTAGACACACCGGACTATACACACTGGACTAAACACACTGGACTCGACCTAAGGGGGAGGTTTTTTAGTCGGTGAGAGCCCGACACTACCGTCTGTTGCGGACCCAGACGGTGGCTGGAAGAGCTTTTTCCTCCTCCTACGCAAAACAAAAAAAAAAAAAAAAAATTACTAATTCATATTAACTGCATTACTAATCTTTTTGCCAAGTGATGTTGAGTTGTAGGTGCTGTACCGGTAGTACGTTTAAATTCATGAAAGCTGAGACAAAAAAAATGGTTACAGATTCTCAAATGTAATATTGAAAGCGGAAAATGATTATGGAAGATAAAGAAAATCTTAGTTAAAGTGACTATCAACTGTAGTTTCAAATCTGGATTGAATAAAAAGTAAGTACTATAAATGTCTAATAGAATTTTTAAAACGCAGCAAAATATAAAAAAACGCATCTACAATTGGGAATGATGATTTTAACAAATATTGGGTGCTGAATTCAAAACTTATAAAATTTTGTGTAATACATTGCATTTTTAGATACATACGATTTATTTACCAATAAATGCATAATCAGTGTCATACCAATATTTCAAAAAAGTTATTATTTTTGTGTATTCATTTATAATTTGTTTAAATCAGCTACGTTTTTGTTATTCAAATACAGATGAATTGAAATATATTCAATAGAGTTTTTAAACTATTAAATCATTGGAACTAAATTTGTAAAATAAGTTTACAAATGTTTTCCCGCTTATACGATGTTTTATCAGTTTCTGTAAATAAAAACCAACAACAGTCATCAATCATTCTAGCATCCCATCTTCCTTGGTAGTTATGCTGACTGAAACGGTCTCCCTGCTCATCACTGACAAAGCACAAATTTTCAGGAAAAAAGTCTAGGTGAGACTGTAGGAAATGAATATTTAATGACATCCTACGTACTAAATATTTGTAGTTTTTTAACAGCTTATTAACTATAAACATAGTTTTCATCTTTTCTGTTGCCTAAAAAACACCAACAATGTCTCTGTAGGACTTCCATGCAGCTAATGCATGATAAATAACAGGGCTTGTAGTTTCCTGTTGAACCGTTCAGTTACTGAGCACGATATAAAAATAATATGAGGCACCCAGATTTTATCTTGATCTGAGTGCGCAATCAAAATTAACAGGCAGTTTTTATTGATTCAGAAATAAGTTATTCTTTGAGATTTATGCGTACATTTACCTCTAATGTAACAGTAATTGTCTGGATGATTTGAGCATCCACCAACATTTTAGAGTGTAGCAAATAAAAATGAGAAAAAAAATCTCTTCATTATTATAAAGAATTTATGAAAATATAGCAAAACACTAATAACTGTAACACAACACACAGTATAGACAATTGAAGTTAGACTGAATAAAATTTTAAGCTCTGTAGTAGGCAAAAACAGATGTCTGTATGATATACATGTCTACTTCCATGATACAATGTACATACTTTATTTTTTCTTTATTAAGCATGTATGCGTACTGTTTAAAAGTAAAAATACAGAAACTATTCTGAGTTGTAACAAGTAGTTGATCATAATGAATTTATTATTAAAAAAACATTACAAATTTATGATTTATGTAAAACCTTTACATAGTAACACAATTTCAATGGCATATTGGAGATCAGCACCCAAATTACAGTGAGGAAAGTTGTGTAACATGTTAGATACAGATTTTGCATCGACAGTGTTATTTCAACGTTTGACAATATGTTTAAATTTAAACAATGTTTTATTTAAATTTAATTATTTAAAACAAATAATTTTTATTAACTATTTTACATCTGCAATGATATTAGATTATAAGAATTAATTAAATTTTTAGTAAGTAGAAGCAAAGTATATAATGCGCTAACACCAGATAAGCTATGCGTAATCTAATTACATGTTCATTCATTTAATGCTAGCTTTAATGCTGGTAAAAGAGTAGTCGATGAAACACATGATGTTACTGTTCCCAACTGTGAGGCACATTTCGCAAATAATTTTCTTTGACCTAGCAGAAGTTTTATCTTCAGTTATTGAATTACATAATCTGCCCAATCACAATGTAGTGATGCATATAAAGCACAAAAGAGGTAAGAGGTACAATTGCTTTCTACTTCATTAAGAATAATTATTTTCATGCACGACCAGTCCCAGTGGTGAACGTAGTGAAGGTGTTGCTTGTAGAGCTGAAAGATTTTCTGCGTTTTAGTGGGCTTGGCCTACTCTGTGTAGAAGATGATGGGCAATTGTTTCAGTCCTCACTTTCCTTACTAAGCCCAGCATGAAATGCTTTTTTCTTGAGAATGCCAATGCTATTTTGTGGGACATGCATCTGGTATCTTGTCGCATTTAATCTTTTGTTTATGGCAAATGACATATATAAATGATTATAATTATTTTATTGATTTATTTTTTCAAAGTACAATTTCTTCCTAAGTAACTAGAAAAAAAAAAAAATTATCATAACAGCTCCGGTTCCTCTATCGTTTTTTAAAATAAATATTTAAATATCAATCAGGTTTAAGGTAATTCTTGATTACAAATCAATGTTCAGCTGTTCTTCATGATTTTCTGGCACCATGAGATTATTAATATTAGTATAAACATGAGATTATAATCTACAAATTTTAGTTTAACTGTAAGTTTGCTCACAAAAAATGAATTACAAAACACATCTCACAGTTGGAAACAGCAATATCATCATGTCTTTCATCAATTGCTCCTTTACCAGTACTAAATAGAATGAAAAAGTGGTTGAACAAGTCATTACATTGTAAATTCCTGATCTGTGACTTCTGTACTATACAAGTCATGAGAGATAAAAGTGATACCATATAAAGTTGATTTCTTTAAATTTATGATGACACTATACAACCAGTCAATGTGATGAACAGAGTGAAAGGACCAATTTCAGGGCTGAATATCAGATATAGTTTAGTCAGCTTCATGCTGGTTTGCAATAATTTTTGTGGGAAAGGCATCAGGAAAACCATTAAAATATCCATTTTCCTCAGAAAACCTAACTATTGATGTTCAGTTTTTATTAAGATTGGCTCAGCGTTTTTTTGGAAATAGATATGTGTCATGTCAGGTTATCTGTTGAGTTATTACCCCTTCAGAGACATAAAAATATTAATTATTGTTATTATTGTGAACTAGATTCCTTGAGTCGATTGGAATCCCTTATTCCTCAAATAGATTCCATGAATATTGATTACATCTTTGAGCTTTGTCTTTATAAAATAATAAGATAAAATTCTGGATTTATCTCTTAGGCTGAGACAATAGCTACTTTCTTAATGTCCCCTTAAAAGAGTGATATCTGTCTGTTTATGAAACTTATTTCCCAGGCAAATTATTATATTAAAAGGGCAACATACTAGACTTTGATATCTTGATGAATTAATTTACATTTCTTATAATTTAATTCACTGAATTTCTTCAGTACATAAAACATAAAGATAATTTTATAATTTATTTGTGGATTGAATTATGTCTGAACTATATATCATTAAACAAATAATTATACTAATACTACTTGTAGACTTGTTTGTTATTTATTTGCAATAATTTAATAATGACTAAACTGGTAAGTTTTCTTTTTCAGCAATGTCAGAAGAAGTACTGATATAGAGGACATTTATCCCAGAATTTAATCTGATATAGAATCTTCATTTTCATTAAATTAGATTGGAGAGGAAAGAGTAAATCGGTGAGTTTTTAATTTAATTATTATAATATATAAAATGTGCAACACAATAAATAAAATCCATTAAAAAATTAATGTAGAAAAGTGGTAACATCAACGTACATTTAAGTGTCCAGCAGCTGTTAGAGAGGGGAAGACAGTTGTAACAAAAGATTAGAAGGGGTCTAAGAAAAAAAAAAATTCCAAAGGTTTTTAAGTTCAAAGAAAATATTTAAAAGGATTACGAAAACTTGGGATTCAACTCATCGCCTCTTGATTCTACAAATTTTTATTTATTTTATTATATTTAAAGGCTTAACTCTATATCATAATTTATAAATGTAATTAAATTACATTATATAAAAAATTATTTGTCTTGAAGATCAATACAATATTAGTAATGAAGTGATTAATTTGGATAACATCGAAGTTCCAAGTTAACTTCAAGTCTTTTAGATTACTTCATATAAGAGAAGCAGCATATCCTGGTGGGTTTCAATGTATCAAAGAGAGAAATGATCTGCTTAATTTTAAAGGGAAAATTTTTAGGGGATAAGAGTGACATTTACACACTATTGGGAAATTATATTTATAATCACCGATATTCTTTAGCAGAATTTACAAAATTTGCTGGAATATTATAATTTTCAGCAAACTAGACACACGGGTCTTGACACACCGGACTTGACACACCGGACTAGACACAGCGGACTAGACAACTAGACACAGCGAACTAGATACACGGTCTTGACACAGCGGACTTGACACACCGGACTAGATACACCGAATCAAAAAATAAATAAATAAATAAAAAATAAACCCGACTAGATACACCGCATCAAAAAATAAAAAAATAAAAAAAAATAAAAAAATAAAAAATAAACCCGACTAGATACACCGGAATAGATACACCGAACTAGATACACCGCATCAAAAAAAAAAAAAAAAAAAAAAAAAAAAAAAAAAAAAAAAAAATATAAAACCCGACTAGATACACCGGAATAGATACACCGACCTAGATACACCGAACTTTACCCACTGAACTTGACCCGCATGGACTGGATTCACCTAACTTGACGCAGCTTAGGACACGACTAGTGACTAGTTGGCGTGCAGAGGATCCGATCCAGCAGAGAAAATCGTTCAGGTTAATATCATTGTTAAAATTTGATTGTAATATAAGGTTATTATTATTATTATTATTATTATTATTATTATTGTTATTGTTATTATTTTCCATTATAGCATACTACTATAGAGCTATTACAGTTTACCATTTTTAATTCGCAAATATAGTATCATTAATACCTGAAAAACGAAAACAAGTGATATGTGAAAATTAATCACACATTAGTTAAATCGTATTATAATTTATTTTGTATTAGATAATTAAATTTAAAAAAAAGGTAGTTGTATTTCATTTTTGATGGTATTTTAACATTTAAAGTATATTTATATATATATATATACACACGTATTTATTGAAAAATCTCACTGAATAAGTGTTTAAGAAAATTAATTTATTATGTATAAACCCTCAACACAATTAATAAAATAAAAAATATATGTGGACAAAAAAATACTATCAGCCTACACATATAACACAAAAAAGCTTGTAAATTGAAAATAAGCTTGTTTATTTCATGATAAATATTGTCTTTCCATTTTTAGTTATACTGAAAATTTCCCTCCAAATACTAATCATAGAATATAGTTCACATTTTAGTTTTGTTCTAAAAAAGTGTATGTATATATTATATATATACATGCCTGTCACTGGACAACTAAAGAACAGATATCGACTTTCCTTCTGATTGCTGGCATTCATTGATACTCTTTTTTGCTGAACAATCATTCATTTAAAAGCCTTCTTTTTAAGTATGATCTCACTTAAAAATTTATTTTTATGATGGAATTTTTTTATTTCCTCACTTATGAAAAGAACACAACTAAATTGCAAGAGAAACATTAAATCACATGTGAATTTAATGATATATTATGATCTTAAAAACAGATACTTTATTTTGCTTATTTATTCCTTTTAGTAACTATGGGGACTGAAAAATACCATCTACCTTAATAAATATCTAGAAAATGAAACTCTAGGAAAATAAAATTTTGAGAAGCCCACAAAAAAGGGAGATCATGTGTTTGGATTAATCTAAATCATTTCCTATTAGTAAGGCTGAAAAAAATTAGTGTTATAAATAAAGCTAAAAAAATAAAAATAAAATAAAATAAAAATTAGAAATGATTGTCTAGAATATGTATTATAGAAGGTCCAGACATGATTTCATTACCAAAACATTTTTTGAGTTTTCTAATATCATTAATCAGATAAAAAAGTACACAGTCACAAAACAAAATTTTCAGATATTACATATATGTATATTTATTTCAGTATCCTACAAAGATATTATAAAATATACTGAAAAGACAGTAGCCAGATTTGAACCAGAAACTTCTGGGTAATGAGAATCTTTTATTTCAGAATTTGTATGTTGCAATCCGTTCAACTAGGGAACAATAAGCAACCCCCCGCCCCATACACCAACATTGGCACAATGAGATGAGGATGAGGTCTAAATATTTAAAAAATCAGTTATGTTAATGAAATTAAATTGTTTCTAATAATAGTTGCTGGCATCTGAATAATCTGTTTTTAAAGAAATTAGTATTTGTTTTTTTTACATATGAAAAATGAATCAAATATGACCAAAAAGATCTTATTTTTATTTCAAAATTTTTTGGAGTTATTAATCAATTGGTTTGATGCTATTTTCTCTCCCATTTTGTTCTTTGCTGATTTTAAAACTGTAACTTAACTATGTTGCTTCTTTAGAAAATTTTGCAAATTACATCCTCAATTATCTGTTTTATACATTGTAGTCTGACTTCCTCTATGGCCTTTATCTTCTACATTTCCCTGTATTGCTAAATTAACTAATAGGCCAACCAGCCATCCTTGGTTGATGCTACAAGACTTTGCTGTAAACTTTTCTCTTCTCCAATTCACTCTTCATAAATCCACCAAAATAAAGTGAATATTCAGCTCTTACCAGTCTGTTCACCAGTGGAAATGGTTGCACAATGGGTATCATTCTTCTCAAAGTAAGCAAAACTAATTATTATCTCACTTTGTAACATTTTATCTGTGAAATAATGCCTGGTACATACTACCTTGACTCAGTGTGAGAAATAAGAGTGCATCTGTAGCTAAAATACGAAAGTGAACCACAAGAAAGAATATGTTATCACTTATAAAAAATTATTATATAAGTGAAATTAAATTATCACTTATATAATTATTATATAATTATTATTATTGATTAAAATTATCATAACAAAACATGTACCAAAGTTCAAATACATTTCGCTACGTTAAATGATTGCAGAAAAGAAGATATGTTTGGGATATACCTCTTTCCAGAGGTATACAACACTATTCCCAGTTGAGAACAATAAATGAGGTAGCTACTTTTAAAATGACTAAAAGTACAAATTTTACTGAGGTAAACACCAAGTGCAAATATCACTTTATACCTCTTAGAACAATTAGTCTTAAGTACATCATGTGTACATGGTGTTTTATACCTCTAACTCGTATTTATAATTTTAATGTGGATAGTGTGAGATGAGATGAGTCCAAGGTGACATATGATAAAAGAATGAATTTCGTAACACAATAAATTTGAATTTTAAAATATTTTGAAATCATATTACATAAAGTATTTAATTTTAAGTAAATTATAATGGTATTCATTTCATATTAGTTCCTATCTAAACTTTCTAACATTCACAATTCTAATAATTTATAGCAGTTTTTTCTAAATTTTTTTCATTATTTTTTTATTATTTTTTCATTATTATTATTATTATTATTATTATTATTATTATTATTATTATTTTTAATTTTGTATTTATTAATAACAATAATATTTATTCTCTTGAATGGGATATGTTTTGTTAAAATAACAGTTTTTAATTATTGTTTAAAATATGTTAAAAAAGATAAAACAGTTGTAACCACGAGCTGAAACAGTTATGCCCTTGTTAATAATAAATGAAGTAAGATCAAATCAGGATGAAAGTTTTTATTACATTTTTCTACTCTTAGGTTTAGCCTTCAGTTAGCATAAATGTTTCAATAGCTGTTCAAAGAAACTCCTAAATGTGCTAATTTTTCCTAATGTTCTTATTTAATCACTAGAATAATGTAAGTAGTATTCATGATATGTCAGAGTTCCAGTGGACTGCTCAACATGATGTTTTACTTGCTAATTCCAATTGTATTTCGGCTTATACTCAAAGATTATGAAAATCTTAGTGCCACTTCCTTTAGGTCCCCTATTCTGCCTTTGACCTGTTACAAGGCCAAAGTAATAGAACTAGTTGTTACGCCAGTAATATGCAGCTTATCATGAAATTGATTCTTGTGTAATTGAAATTGAAAAATCAGCTTTTAAACAAAAGATTAAATATACGTTCAGAATCATTAATAAGTAAATAAAGAAATCAGGGAAAATTTTTTTTAGCAGAAATTACATTACCTATAAAATTCACATTATCCATGTTGTGGTCACAGCTGGTTATAATATATATTTGCGCATTAATGTGGGTAATTCTATCCTGGCATTTGGGAAAATCTTACTGTAAATGCATTGTAATCGATCTTATGCTAATTATTCTTGTTTTTTGAAGGCTTTCAATATTTTGTATTTTGGAATTGTTAATTTTAATTAACAAACACGGTAAAATATTCAATTTTTCGACTAGCTGCACAATTATAAAAGTTTCGATTTATTCAAACTGTAATTGTGCAAAAATAGGTAAAAAAATGTTGCTGTAGTAAATTATTGTAAATTAACCATATGGATGGTACAAAACCAAAAGACAATTCTTATTATTATAGTTTAACAAAGAGGACGGCATACACATGTATGAAAACACCAGAGGAAATAATTCAAAATATTATTCAAAACATAAATGTTATCCTGATATTTGAGAGCCATTGTTCATGCTTGAAAAGTAAGAAACTGTTTTAAGTCCTGATTTAAATTTAGAGAAGTTGTATTTAACAATTATGTGCTGAAAATAAGGTTGGTAGAGAGAAAGTATCAAAAATGTGGCTTTACTTAGCCATACACTGCGATACCTGTGATTTGTACCTAGCAAAATTAAAGCGTGACTTAACTTCAGATGGTAAAAAATTTATTTAATGTAATTATGAATTGCACCTTAGGCAATTCAATTCAATTAGACAATTGCTATGCCCAGAACAAAGATTTGGATGTGTGTTTTATCTATATTTTACACCGATATCCACAGATAAAGTTTATTAGTATAAATTCTTGTTAAAAGGCTATATGCATATGGAAGCAGTAAATGTCCAAGCGCTGATAGAGTGAAACAAGAAGAAAAAATTAATTTTTACAGATACTGACACCTACGGACAGCAGCTGGGTTCGCCAATGTTCAAAAAAGTATCTTTGCAAAATGGAATTACATGATTTCAAGAATTTTAAATCACTGTACAGTAATACATTTCCATTTATTTACATGAAAATTTTCAGTAAGCAGCCAATAATCCTGTCATAATTTGTTGACATTAAAGTTCAGCAAGAAAATATTGTTGAATTAATTATAAATATGAAGATTTTGAGAAAGAATGACGTCAAGTTTCCAGATGTTCTTGTTGTCATTAGTCGATCCGAAACCAATATCGCAATTAAAATACAAAGACCTGTTAATTCTGCTTAAATATCCAACAGCGTGTCATCTGTTTTATCAAAACATAACTAACTGCAGTGAAGTAAATGATTTTCCTGAAGAAGAAATTGATGAAAACAAGAAGTAATTATTTTTAATGAAAAATTTAGTTTAGAATACTTTTCTCCTATTTTATCATTTTTTATTATTAATTTTCAATGTTTTGTGAATTTTTATTCATATTACTACTGAGGAAATATTTTTTCATTCTTTGTAAATTTTTGTTGAATGTCCTTAATAGTAATGTTGTGTTACACTTTTTTGTATGAGAAATATAATTTTATAACAATAATAATAATTAGTCTTTTAAAATTACCCTTTTCTTTTCATTGCAACAGTGTTACAACATTTTACAATCTTTTTATTGAACAATTTTTTTTATTGGATGGAACAACCAGGAGGTTGTGCTGCATTAATATTTATCTTTTATGAATGGTATTTTTTAATAAGATATTTTTTAGCAAAATAAAATTAATTTTCTTCAGATTTACTGCTTTTCTTTCAATAATTCGAACCTATGTGGTTTGAATCAGACTTCATCTTCTTTTTTTAACTTTATTCTTTCTTTGGTTTTAACATTTTCTTTCTCTTTATATTTATCATCTCTTAATTTTTTTATTCTTCCCTTGTTCTTAACATTTTCTTCCCCTTCATTTTCATCTTCTTTCAATTTTTTGACATGTTTCTTCATGCTGTATTTCTTTCTCCTATCTGATTGTTTCTTTTTCATTTGATTACCAAATAATCCAATAATTAAATAATGAATATTTTACATCGTAAGGTTGAAATTAACATTTTTAACCAGTATACAGGAGTTCTCCAAACAGAATAGTTTATTATTTATTAATAAACGACACACCAGAAATCTAAAACTTTTGTTAATCAGCAACTCATGAAGATACGAATAATACTGATCTAGTAATATGAGTAATAAAGGGATTTTTACTCTATCCTAATACTTTATGTAAGATTGTTGAATTAATAATTGAATAAATATTTGATGTTCAAACATTATTTCAGCAACTGTGTAACTGCCCACATTATTAAAGAATTGGAGGATCGTATCTTACTTTCAAATGAAATTAGTTTAAATGAAGTGCAGTAAAATATATGAATATGTAATTTAATAGGCATACAAGGAAGTCATGTGGTCCACATCAGATTTTTTTTGGTTTTTATTTTATTTTATTTTTATAATTTTTGTTTGTTTTTAAAAGATATGTGAAATAACTGATAAGCAACATTTCTGTTGATTCATGAAAATTAATGAAACAAAAATTTAAGCGTATAAAGATAAATCTAACTTTGGCAAAAAAGCAAAAGATTTCAACTTCCATATGTAATCCCCTATTTTTATAACGTAGAAACTGAATTAATCGCTTTTCCAATGTTTCAGGTTAAGTCAATATTCATCATTTCAGAGAGAGCCAATAATATTAGTGATTTTCTTGATGAATCAATGTTAAATAGATTTCATAAGAAAGTTACCTATTGTAAGGGGTTAGAATTCCGAAAAATTTCGACATATCTAAGCGTTTCACATCCCCTCCAGACCACAAAACCATCGTTAGTTCAAAAGTTTATACATATACTTTCTTGTGGACACGAAACTGCCGTAATTTTGCGACAATCACTTTCAAATTGATATACAAAATATAACGATCCAAAATCTCTGTACATCATCTCTGACAATCACTTTCAAATTGATATACAAAATATAACGATCCAAAATTTCTGTACATCATCTCTGACAATCACTTTCAAATTGATATACAAAATATAACGATCCAAAATCTCTGTTAATGGTCAAAATCGGACGATGGGGATGGAAATTGGGGGGGGGGGGCTTTTTTAAAAAAAATATCGCTATAAGTTTCCTATTAAGTAAAACATCGAATTCGTTTAAAGTTTCTACTATTCTTTGGATAAGGGCCTAAAACTTATCTAAGTAAACTTTTTGATATCACCAACCATTGGTCCAGGGGGGTGTAAAAAATGGGGTTTCTAAAACAAAAAAAAGAAATATCACTTAATAGGCACAGTATTGTGCCTATTAAGGGTGATATTAGTAACATTACTAAAAATTTTGTCTGAAATAATTTTTGATATGAGCAACCCTTTCCGGAAGGGATGACCAGTATATTGCTGGAATTGTAAGAAGATGGGGCTTGTCGTATGCTAAATATGCAACCATTGTCGTATTGAGTAAATTTGAAGTTTTAACTTTAAGGTGGAAATCTTTTTTATCCCCTACTTAGCACCGGTGAAATCTACATCCGTCTTCCGGCATGCCGAAAGGGATTTTTTTATTTTATTGGCGGTATCTTTTAAATGTATTAAAAATATATAAATTTTGAAAAATAAACGGTAATTTTGATTGTGTTTGTGTCTGTATTTTATTTATTTATTAATTATTTTTACTCTAAATAAAGAATATACCGAATTTACCATCAACACTTATTAAAAAGATAAGGATTAACAGTTTAATTTCTTTCCATTACATTATAATATAAAATTGTTTATCCAAGGTAATAAATATCGTTTTAGAAACACCAAAAATAAATATTTATATAATATAATCTAATGGAAAGTTGTATTTATATATCAATCGTATGTAACAGTTATAAAAATTTCTCACGTAAGATTTTTTAAATTATTAGGCATAGAAAATTAAGATTATCGAAATGCACCTACTATATAAAACGGTCTACTTTTTACTTCCCTGTACAAAGAAAATGAAGTATTGTGATCGCGTAAAATTTCGATTTTCATATTTCAACGGAAATATCCATTTTGAGTACTTTCGGCGTGACGTATGCACGCACGTATCTTGCATAACTTAAAAATGATTAGAGTAGGATGTTTAAATTTTGGATTTAGGACTGTTGCACCTTCCCTTTTGATTGCAATCGACTAACCAAAAAAAGCCCAAAATTAATTTTTTTTTGGATTTTGGAGTTTCACTTAATTACAGTAATAAGCCCTTATTGAGAGCTTTTCAACGATATATCGTAAGTGGGAATTATTTTCATCGGTTCCAGAGTTATAGCCAAACAGAATTTTAATTAATAAAATATTTGGATCTTACAAGGGGAAGGCAAATCGGTTCGAATCAGACTTCATCTCCTTTTTTAACCTTGTTTTTAAATTTAAATATATTGATTTATTAATAATAATTAACCTCTGATTATAAACAAATGTGTATGTGTAATTTAATAGGCGTACAAGGAAGTCATCTAGTGTCCAGATATTTTCAGTATGGGTCAAGTACATCAAGGAGGAAAGGTTCCATGAAGGAAAATCTAAAGTTTTTAATCGATAAGAGTATCGTAACTTAGAGGAATACAAGAAAATTACTTTAAAGTTAAAAAAATATTTAATTAAATCTCTAAATTGGGGGGGTCAACGTAAATAATTTTTTCTTTTCCTTCTGTTCACTAAGGATCACATTTGCAAAGTTTTGATTTCTTTCGCTTTTCTAAATATCACATTTCTTTGGTCCATCTATTCAGGTTTATAACCTTCTTTTCCTTTTGTTCAAACCAGTTTTCAAAATTTATCTCTGTCTTTACATAAATCCTTAGAAATGTTTAATATTTTTACAACTGTTTCTATTTCTTTAAACCGGATGGTGTTTGAGGCTCAGTTTATGTAGAGATTAAATAGGGTTTAGTCAATCTTTAGTTCCAGTGGGGGTTCCATTCCAGAAAAAAATGAATCAAATAGAATAACTGGAAGCAGGATATATATTTATTTTATATATATACACACTTCATATGTATATATGAAGTATATTGTATAAATTATGATTTTATTTTGACTGCAATGAATCATCAATAATGTTCTTAACATGTCATTTACGTTAACATAAATTACATCAGCATGCCAATAAAAGCCTTCAGTTCAACTGACAAGCAGAGTTGTATGTTATTTTGATTTTCATATAAATTAGGCTGATTGACTAAGTCAAAAATTGCAATTAATGAAAAAACGTTTAGTGGATTGTGAAGGTTGACTTACTATCCTTGACTAAAATGGTTCACCATACTTATAGTTGAGGTATTTACCCAACTTAGTCTAATGAAGGTCTTCATTACCATAATCATCTTCAGATGATGGTGATGGAGGCTGCTCGTCATGATAATGGCCACGTTCCACCAACTGATCAATCACATCACCTTCAACAATAGACTCGTCAACAAATGATTGTTGCACTACATCCATCTCATTAGAAGAACCATCCACAGATATGTTGATGGGCAAGTTATTGTCTGCATTGGAATCTCTATCTACATCAGAATTTTCAGCCATTTCTTCTGTTATGTATAACAGTGTCAACATCGTTAAGACTTTATTAATCTAATATTCATATAAAGAAACCTCATTTAGTTGAAAGTAATGAACACTACAATTAAAAGCAATTTATGTCCAATAACTTTAAATAAGAAAGAAATATATTCTCTTTCAAAATAATAAATAGGCCACTTAGAATAGAGGTGAGCTTCAAAAATTCATTAAAAAATACGTAGAATATTTGTAATAAATCTATGATTTCATATTTTACAAATTTACATTTGAATTTTTGTATATTAAAATAAAATAGAATAGCTTTTTATTAGCATATACAGTTAGTAACATTTCACTTACAGTAAAAGCAAAACAGAGGTATAATTATTTGAAGGCCTATATGCATCAAATACTGATTTAATTTAAGCATATAATTTAACATGATAAATTTTTAAACCTAAAATCAGATCAAATTAAAAAATATTACATTATATGTTCTACTTTATTCTTTCAGTATTCGCAAAAAGCAGAAGCACTGATTTTATTCATTGTCAAAAAGGAAGTAACAAAACCTAAGTTATGTGCAGGTTCACGAATTCAGTTTTATAACATGTGGTCGAAAAAAACTCCACATATTTCTTTATATCACTACAAACTAGAATATTCAAGGATTTTTTTTAACTAATTTACAACACTCAAATCTTTAGTACTGTCTGTAAATTGCATTTCAAAAACATGTAAACAATACCTTATTTATAGGTTATTTGAAAATGCTGTATTTATTCATTCGTAATTAAACTAATTTCTTGAAATCCTTAAAAATTAATACATAATAATTAAAATATATTATTTTTCTTATCTATTAATACCTTGTTAAAGCAGAAGATATTGCAGACGTACAATCAAAAATAAAACTCTCCCACAAAACGCATGCATTCTTCCATCAGCTGGTACAATAGTATACACCGCTTTTAAGTCAACAAGCCATCTAGTATCCATAGAAGCTGGAAAATTAAAACGTGGTATGTGACTACCAATTAGCGTTTATACAATCTAAATGAAATCAATCTAAAGTCAGTTTATATATAATTTTGTATGCAATATCACCTGTAATGTCTGATGGTACAAATAGATACAAGGGCCTGTAAAGGGTTAAATAAACATAATTAATATATTTAATTTTGTAATTCAATGTTGTTTTGGCTTACGCGAAGGGAATTTATTGTGTTTCCTTTGCTGTTTTTAATAAATTACCTAACATTTAATAAATCGTTTTTAACGCCCCAACCATAAGTCAGCTAAATATTTCAACTCCTAAATTCCGAAGGTCCAACAGAACTCATAAACTTCAACACCAACATCCCAACAACAACAGCCCAAGAAAATATCTACCCTCCACAATAAAAGAAGTCTACCAAGCACTGGGTGAGATGAAGAATTACAAAGCAATGGGAGAAGATCAGACTTTTATAGAGATCTGAAAACATGCAGGAAGATCAGCAAAAATTGCCCTTCATCAACAGCTTGTCAACATTTGTATCAAAGAAGTACTACCAGAACTCTAGACGACAGCCTTCATCCATCCGTTACACAAAAAAGGGGAAAAACAGACCCTAACAATTACAGGGAAATTTCACTCCTAGATACAACATACAAAATTCTTTCAAAAATCATCCTCAATAGGATCCAGGTGAGGATGGGCTCTCTATTATTCAACTGCGCTCTAGAAATGGTAAAAATGAGGGAATGGCTCAAAAAATTCCCTCCAAAAGTAAAAATAGGCCGAAAAAAAAAACTGTCTTCGTTTCCCCGATGACTTGGTACTACCAGCAAACGACACTGATGAAGCTTAATCACAGATATTAGAATTTCAAAACATTGTAAATAAAATTGGCTTCAAAAATCATTTGAAAAGACAGAAATTGTGCCCAATAAACCAAGATGATCAAAAGAAATAAACATAAACTGTAATAAAATCAAAATATTAACCCATCTAAATACCTCAGAGAAATAATAACAAAAAAATCTAAACGAAAAACCTCAATCCAAATAAGAAGAAACAAATTAGCTCAAACTCAAAAATTACCCTGGTACACTTACAATGAAAGGATGCCCATCAATAAATGCAAAAATAAGACACTGCAACGCAGTTATAAGACCAGAAGCCACTTATGCAGCAGAAACACTCTTCCACCTGAATAAACAATCAATAACAGACAGACTCAAGAAAATCGAAAGAAGAATTGTAAGAACCTGCATCAATAAAAAGTACCAGAAAGATGGGCAATGGTGGATTGTGCCTGACAAAGTCATACACAAAGAGTTGGAACCCATCACTGATACCGTGTGTAAGAGGAGACTAGGATTCTTTGGACATGTCATTTGAATAAATTGCATAGAAATACCTTACAGTAGGTAACAGCAGAATATTTTTAGATTTCCATAATTGTAATTAATAAACTATTAACAAAATATTTATTTTTAACAAATGAAAAATTATTTGAAATATTTGCTAATTTTTTGATGCATCATTACTTTACAATTATTACTCCAAAATTTAACTGCAGTAATCTTCTTGAATCAGAAGATTCAAGTCTTCTGAAACGGCTAGTTGTATAAACTATATATAGTTATATAACTATATATATAAAGAACCATGTGGTTGAAGAACTAGATGGTTCTTCAACCACATTGAAGAATTAACATTTATTCTTCATCCATAACTGGATGAAAAAATTATCCTGTTATGGTTTTTTTCTACTAGAAAAAACACCATAACAGGATGCAGGTGGATTAGAAAAATTAGAGAAGATCTTAAGGAAATTATCTTACACCGAAAGACACCACATAAGATAAGATTAAACAAGAAAATCATGAAAAAAAACACTCGCAAGAAAAGCACACAACATGAACATTTTTGACACTAGAAAGGGCACAAAGAATAGAACATATTAAAAAGTACTGGGAGGACTGCAAGGCTCAAACAGTCCCATCATAGA
Source organism: Lycorma delicatula (assembly GCF_047948215.1). Classification (NCBI taxonomy): domain Eukaryota; kingdom Metazoa; phylum Arthropoda; class Insecta; order Hemiptera; family Fulgoridae; genus Lycorma; species Lycorma delicatula. The sequence continues at coordinate 36,450,414 of NC_134460.1, read as the reverse complement.
GACTTGGATAATGGACTGACTAAAATGTTCTTATGTGGTAATAAAAAAATGTATATGTAAATATATATATATATATATATATATATATATATATATTCAAAGATTACAACTTAACCACCAAAACACAGTAACAGTAAAACAGTAAAACCTAAAACAATTGATACCAATTTTCGAGGGATCCTGCATCATCAGTCTGAACACAATTCTATAATTACATCAAACAAATAACAAAAAAATAAAAATAAAACCTTAAAAATTTAGAAAACAAATACTCTACTACAAAATTTGTAATAAAACAACTCCAATTTTTTAGGTTTTTTTTTTTATTAGTGTGTTTTGGTGGTTAATTTGTTATTTTTTGAATTTAATTAACACAGTGGTCATTATGTTGAATTACTTGAATTTTCAAAAAAATTATTTTATATATGTTTAATCGCATCAATTTCTTGTTTTATAAGAATTATGATTTTGTAATGCTGCTGTGGTCAAATTTTACCACAGTTTTCCTTGGTCCATACAGGCTAAGGTAGTTCCTTATTTAATCCACGGAGTAGCATAACAATGTATGTAATGAATCATTATTTGCTGATCAGAATACAAAATTTAATCTTATTACCTCCCTCATCTAAAGTTGAAATCGATTTGTTTGTTTACGTCACTCATATGAAAGGAACAATTCTGTTGATACATTTTGTAAATTAAGCATAGTAAACGATCATTGCTCATTAAAGCACAATAATTTTTTGATTTATTTATATTGGAAACATGCTGATCTATGTTTTTAGAGTTTTTTTTTTTTTTTGCAAAACCCAGAAATACATACATATAGCAAATATTAGTACACAGGATCAAAACAAGTGTTTTGATCAAGTTTTTTATCTTCAACCTATCAGAATAGATACATAATTGCAAATTTCTATGTTTGAATTCGTTTCTCAAAGTACTTCGCGAACTTTTATTCTGTTAATCCATATATTGATTGTTGATCGTAATTTTCTTCTCATATTATATAGGCCTTTTTAAATATTATATCAAAAATACATATTCATAATCAATTGTTAGAGCTAAAATGTAATATACTTGTACAAGTACTTATAATGAACCATCGAATCACATAATGTATTTTTTTCACTCAATTCTATCTGTTCTCTTCTAGAATAATAATTTTTGTTTTTTGTTTTTTTTTTTTTACAGGGAAGAAGGTTATCAGATATGGAAGAAATTTATAAACCATAAAGATTTATTATAATTAAAATTGTAATATCATAATGCAGAAGTTTTTTTTACTTATATGTCTGTAATCTGATAATGTATCGTAGACATAAATATTGTTAAACCGTTCTTTCAAGGTTTTGCCACGGTTTCCCTTGATACAATAGGGCAAATGCCGGAACAGTTCATTTTGTTTTCCGTGGAATTTAATCTTTGATAACCTTATTCGCATTTAAAATAATAAAAATAAATTTTATTTGTTCTAATCTTCTTCGTTACCTGCTTAATATGACCCGTTAACCATTAAAACTTGAAATTTAATTCAAATATTGCGATATATATAAGTTATATATAAGGATATATATAGGTATATATAAGGTATATATAAGATATAGGTATATATAAGGTATATATAAGTATATAGTATATATTATAGGTATATAGGTATATATTATATAAGTATAAGTATAGGTATATATAAGGTATATATATAGGTATATATGGATATATATAAGGTATATTGCGATATAAATGTAAGGTATTGCTAACGTAAAATTTGAACTTATTTAAAGGAGTGGGGTATGTACCGCCGTTTAAAGATGTTTAATTTTTGTAGAGGTATAGGATCTACAAATCTGGTACAGTACTATATCAGTTGTTTACAGTACTGAAATCTGTTAGTCGATTTATACTTAGGGTGGGAGTATTTAGCTTAAATGTTATAGAATTTCTGTAATATATTTCCTAAACGGATAATTAAAAATTAATGAAGCGGGAAAAATATTTATCTACATAAGTTGTAATTCTATTAAATTTTATTCTCGGTCCGGTAGAGGGATACGGCCATACACCTAAGTAAAGTAAAGTAAAATAAATTTATTCTTGGGGGGTGAATATTATAATTTTTTTTGTAATTTCTCATATTGATTAAAAAAAGTTTCAACTTTTGTAACAAAATTTTTTGTGAAAAAAGTGCCTCGGTAAAAATTTGAAATTTTATTTCGGCCAAAATACCTTGATCCTTTTTTCCAGTTTTTACAAACGTTTAATACATTCCCCTCCTCGAAGGTAGTATCTACCAAGTTTAAAGAAAATCGGTCCACGGGTTCCAGAGTTACGAGACCAAACACAAGCCGACGTACTGACTGACAAAACAACGCACAAACGTCCGACTGACAAAAAAATATTTTTGGACTGGGAGCATTGGAATAAAAAATATTCGTAATTATTATTTATAATTTATTTAAATGGTTTTTTTGTTATTGGTATTGCGGAGAAATATCATTTGCGTACCCCCCACTGGTGGGGAAGTGTCGGACTCGCACGGGTTCGGCTAGATATTATTAAGAGCCTATGTGTACCCGCACCCTACCGACTAAAACTCCTACTTCACCGTTCCTCACCACCCGGGACCGGTTTTGCAATTAAGTATAGCACAACCTCGGGGGTGCCAAAACAGGGAGGCCCAGGAGTCCCACAGATTCACCACCTCCGTCCACCCGCACAAGCACGGACAGATGACGGCTCCTGAGGGCTGTCCTGTGCAAAATAGTGTATAATTATAATTGCTGCGGAGCTGTACTTGCTTCGGCAGTACATATACTAACATTTTTTTTAACGTCGCCATAAAACTTAAAAAAAGACTAATTTTTTTGACCGATCTATTCGTAATTTCCAGTTACATCTGTTGCTGTTATAGCAGCGTGTAGCTGGAAAAGTAAAAATAAACAAAGATAGAAATCGGGAAAAAGTTAAACATTTTTTTGAAATAAAGAGTATTCTACTTTATTCTGAAATTCCGTTATATCTACGACACGGTATGACCAATTTTAAAAATTCAAACCGTTAATTTTTCACCATGTTGAATGCTACAGTTTGCATAAAAAAAGTTGTACGCTGGCTCATTCGGTTATCCGTTATTTTTCCAAAATTTATTTATTTCTCCGGAACGGTACGACCAGTTTTAAAAATTCAAATAGCGTATTTGATAGCAGTACAAGGGCTAATGTTTAAATTATGAAATACAAATAAGAATTCCAAACGAATAAAATACCGGAAAAACAAATAGTAAAAATCTTTTAATACAGTAATTTTTCATAATACGCAGTTAATGTGAGGCGTGCAAAAATGAATCGTATCTTGAAAAAATTTTCAAGACTACACAAAATGCACATTTGGCGGCTTTACCTCATGGGTTGTGTGGAAAACATTTACAATTATTTTGTAAAATTTTAGCAAATTAAAATAAAAGTTAAAGTTATGTATTTTTACACGATTACGATAAATAAATCGGTTTTCAAAAACTGAATCTCCTTTTACGCCCCAAACAGCAGAGGGAAGCGGAAATTTTTAACCACCCATTGGTTGTAATAAGTTTAATGAAATACCTAGGTTGAAGTGTCCATTATACAACCATCCTAATTCTTAATTAAATATATACTATACTATACTAAATATATACTATATATACTATATTAAATATAGCTTCCAGTCGCAGCTTCGCTGCGCTATATGGTTACTTGCGTTTCCCGTGGTGGTCAATTTTTTTTATTTTATATTTATTAGTCAAGTAACCGGAGGCAGGTGCAGTCAGTCACACATACAGTAACGGTGGCATATCGCATTTTCCGTTGCTCAGTTGTTTCAGTCGAACGGGATTGATCTGTGCGTATTCGGTCGCTTTCTAAATGTATTTCCCATTGCTCAGTTGTTTCAGTCGAACGGAATCGGGTTGTATGTACTCGGTCGCTTTTCAATCTTGACTGTCTTTCGTCTTCAGGCTCTGCCGCACGAACAGTTTTCATCATACGTGCTATTTTTGTATTTCTCCCGATTGAAGAATGTCTTTTAGGCACGGTATGATGTTTTGAAAAAAGATCAGAGAATTTAAAAGATTGCAGTTAAATACTTTACACACTTTAAATTAGTAACACACATGATAAACAAAAGCTGCTATTTATTTATGTTTTTAAACAGCTGTAAAAAATTGTAAATTAATGAATCGTTACACATGCATGTGCGCTAAATCAATTGAAACTTAGGAATAACTGTACGTTAAAACCTCAGCCCTTTTCAAAATTAATCAATTCAAAAAAATCTTAGGGCTTCAAAGTTTGTAGGTGTGCAAAATTTTAGACAAAAAAAAAAAATACATATATATATATATACACACACACACACGCAAGCACACATACGCACACACACACACACACACACACACACACACACACACACACACACACACACACACACATACACATACACATACACATACACGCACACATACAGAGTTACATCAAATGAGACTATTGTTAAGAATGTGTACGGTACTATACGTCAAATTTAATTGTTGGTGGTGTAATGATTGTCGCGAAGCGCGATTTGTAATAGAATCCAGTTACGGACTCAAAACACTTTCTGCGAAGAGAAGTGCCCATACTACAATGATTTTATATACAATAGCATAGATAAGCATTTGTTGTATTTCAATTAGAAAAAATAAATGTATTTTTCATAAAACTTAATTTTTTATTTACTTATTCCTTTATCATCACAATCAATATTAATTTAAATCAAAGGTGAAATAAAAAAAAACCGATTAGACTTTGATTACTGACAAAGTACTTTAAATACATAAAAAAATTTAACTGAACGCACGGTTTTGAATATTTGCATATATAAAATATACAATACATAATATATAAGTTACAATCAAATATTCATTTAGTTACATATTAATAAAAGTATTTAACAAGCGTAATTAAAAATGATTATTTAAATTACAATCAGATAAATACATAGGTTTATACAAGACTGAAACGTTTGCTTCACAACTTAATTTTGCGAATCGCAGTTACTACTTTACACGTTCTTAACTTTCTCTGCCCCGCCTTTTTACATTTTGTGCAGGCTGCACACGTTCAAACAAATTTCGACCTGGCGCAATATTTTGGATGTAATAACTAATCTCAATCGTCAGTCGAATCTATATCACTGAAATCGTCTTCTTCTCCGGCAGCGATCGGATTTCCGATTAGCTGCAACTCACTGAACTCCGTTGCGAAGAACGGACGTCCGATCATCAAATCGATCATTTCACTGTATCGCCCCTCACGGATGAAAGAAGTCGGTGTTAAACCGACATTAGATCTGTTTCGGTATCCGTCGGCAGCGAGACGAACAACACGCTCCATCGTAATCACCTCGCCACATACGCATGCCGCTACACGTGGTGATCGTATTTCCTGGTCGATCACAAAGATCGCGTGAAAGCACTCGCCTATTATTCGAGAATTTTTACGATTGATGAGAGCCGGTAAGGTGATTGCCTCATTATTACATAATTCTTTATGACGCACAGCCCTTGCATCATGAAGAATACTCGCACAACATTTGGACGATCGGGACATTTGCATAATATTACGCAATTTACTGTCCCCGTAGTGCCGATAGGATGCCGTTCATTAAGAAGTACGGGGTGAGGGAGTACTGCGCTAGTTGAAGGCTCGGTTTGGGCAACCTGCACCTTCTTTTTTACAATCGGTACAACTTCAGCTACCGGCCGTCGCTTTGACGATATATTTATACGTGTCAGATTAGCATTTACCTGCGGTACCCGTGTGCGAGCGGTTCTCACGTCAACAGATAATTTTCAGGCGTGAAAACCGATATTTCAATGTCTTCATGTATAAACAGGCTTTCGCAGACGGTGATTTGACGATTCGACTGAGTTTCGAGAATAGTTATTACCCTGTTACCCGTTCTGATTTTAACGGTAGCCATCTGAAAAATATATTTGACTACACTAAACGATTTTACAGTAAATTACAAACTTCTAATAACTATTTAATTATTTACAATTTTGGATACAATACAGAGCTTAATTTTACAACGCATGCATTTTACATCTACAGTCAGTCGATTATATGTGATTCCTATATAATGATGATTTATACTCCTTCATACCGATCATCAGGACTCAGAATGGGAAATGAATTTTTACAGATTTTTCATAATTTTTATTTAGTAATAATTAAAAATATCAGGTAATATATATTTTTCTTAAACAATCAAAACAAATACGACGATTATTCTTCTTTCTATAATTGGATTCGCTGAATACATGCGCATTAAAATTTAATTCATTTCCATCTATTAAAGAAAAGAGATGTCTCAGTTCATCCTCAACCCGTTTTGTCATGTATTATATTCTTTACCAGCTCTAAACCGGCATAACCTACAAGTGATAACGGTTTAACGGTTTTATCGTATTTGAAGATCGACTTAAAATACATATTTAACTGAAAAGAAAAAACAAAACTACAAATGCTTCATATAAATTTTAATTAAATCCGATGTACGTGTTACGTATCTAATATCCGTTTTAGCTTTAAAGGAATATCAACATGTCCCCCAAGGAAGGGTTTCGATTTTATTAATCGCAACACGTTTATCATCGTAACCGTTTAGCGCACGTTTGTTTGTACTCACGGTTTCAACCGTATGTTTTTTTGAGCGTATCGGCTTAATTTGAACATATAGGTCGCTGTACGTATCGTCGCCGGTCTTTTCTAAACGGTTTTTATAGTGATTAAATTGTAATGATTTTTTCACTACGTTTTTCTTTATTTCTTTAGCTTTTTTCGTGACTCCCTTGTTGCAGTAAACGTATATAATTTCGCCCGTAACCCGATAAACTCTTTCATAGGAATACCACTACATTCATTTTTAAATTTGCCTAACACCTTTTTATTTTTAATATAAAATAAAGGATGTGAAACAAGAAAATCGGATTTGTAAAAATATTTTATTAAATTTTTCTCTTGTAAATCCCGGTAGAAATCAGAAGTTGTTTAAATAAAAATAGTCTATTTTTTTGAGATTAAAACTTTTCCGAATGCAATACAGACGAAAAACAATTTTTTTCTGGTGAAAACCCCGAAAAAACACGTTTTTTACAACTTCAGCGCCACCTAGTATTTCAATTTCAAATTATACGGCATAACTTCAAAGACATTAATTGTAGAGGAGAATGTCCTCTACATTCTTTGTTTGAAAAACTTTTCTCTAAAATGCATAGATTCAGGGGAAAAACGCATTTCAAAAACTTTTTGAGTTTTTCAAAAATCTATGGAAGGGGGATGTTAAAAATCTGGAGTTAAGCTTCCCTCATCACCCCTAACATATGGAAAAAACATCAATCGGTAGGTAAGGATTTTCAAATAAAAATACAAATTGACTGTACTATTACTAATATTCACCACGGCGCAGGACCAGCCCAGTGATAAGGGAAAGCAAATTTTACTTACCCTTAAATGTTCAACCATTCCTGAGACCTGTTCTTAATTCAAACTCGACCGCCAAAGAACACCGGTATCCACGATAAAATAAAATAGTATTCAAATACGTATAAAAGTAACTGCCTTTTCTTGGATTTGAAATTTAGAACTACCGACTTCGAAATCAGCTGATTTACGATGACGAGTTCACCACTAGACCAACCCCGTGGTAATATATTGGAAGCACTAAAAACTAAGTTATTAACTAATGCATTTTTCATCGACGTAACACGATGTTTTGGTGCATGTAGTAGATCAGATGACTATTGCGGTACGAATTAGATAGAAAGAGAGAATTGGTGAAAGAATCGGTTTTAGAGAAAGACAATGAACGAGCCGGGTACAGCAGCTAGCAGATAAATAATGCACACTCAGCAGTTATAGACGATTTCTCTTCCTTTGTATTTACATCTCTTGTAATCACACTACATAAAGTTACCCCGCTCATTTTCTTTATCGTTGTTTTAAATACATTTTTATTTTGTTTTAATGTGGTATTTTTTTTATTAATAGTTCTCTATTAACGATTAATTATTTGCTTTAAATCTTCGAGTAAACTTTTAATTATATCGTATACTTACGATAAAATATTTAAAAAAATATACTTGTTACATGTAACATTATAAGTTACCAGTTACTGACAAGCTGTTGGTTGCCACTGGGTGGCCGGCGAAAGATAAAAAGCAGTGGCTCGGCGTTGGACTGGTGATACGCTGTGGTCAAAGAATAATCTTACCTGAATTGCGGCTTTCTATCTTTCGCTAGTCACCCGCTAGCAAGCAACAGCTTCTCATGGCGCCCAACAAAAAATTTAATTCACACACACACACACACATATATATAAATTTGTAAAACGTCACAAGATGGTCGAAATAAAGTAATATATATTCATTTTTCTTCCGCGCAACTTATATACAACATTTTTTACAGTTCTATCTGGTGGGAAGTTGCTGTGGTCAAATGGTTTAAGGCGGCAGTCAATAGCGTCCCGTGAAGACATTGTTCGATTCCTAAATTACTACTTTTTTTTTTTTATAAAAGTACACTCAATTTCAAACAAAAGTTCACTCTCGAGAAGTTACCATCCTCCTTCGTAATGACCAGATACTTAGGCTTTGGAACATTACTATTCTTGAAAAAAGCTTTATGTAAGCTTTTTCTAGCTTCACCTTCAATTTTCTTAAACTCTACACTCTTTCTCCGTTTTGCCTCAGGCGAAACGGCCGGTTCTTGACGAGGGTGTTTACGTGAACCCTCTGCCACGTTTGGTTGTTCAGCTTGCATGAACATTTGATCCCTTCTGTAGTAAGGCTAGCCGCCGGGGTACACCCCCACTCCAGGGCTACCAACCCTGGAGGTCCGTTCCGGTACTCCGGTGGAACCGGCATATGTCTTGGCAGAGAGTGGATGCGCAGTCTCTGCACTGACTCCAGGCCCCTACACACCAACCCACCGGGTTGGTCTAGTGGTTAACGCGTCTTCCCAAATCAGCTGATTTGGAATTCGAGAGTTACAGCGTTCAAGTCCTAGTAAAGCCAGATATTTTTACATGGATTTGAATACTAGATCGTGGATACCGGTGTTCTTTGGTGGTTGGGTTTCAATTAACCACACATCTCAGGAACGGTCGAACTGAGAATGTACAAAACTAAACACTTCATTTACACTCATACATATCATCCTCATTCATCCTCTGAAGAATTATCTAAACGGTAGTTACCGGAGGCTAAATAGGAAAAAGAAAGAAAGGCCCCTACACACCGAGGTTTTCAGGGCTCCCATGCCCTGAACAACATGGGCACCTTAACTACATGCTTGCCATCGCGGGGGGCATGTGGACAGCGAAAGGCCTCCGTTACACCTGCAAATAACTTCAACCGTGACTGCCACATCGCCAGCTCTAATGGTGGTATCAATCCATGTCCTTAATCGTTAGAATGTGTCGTACCTGCAGGTGGCCGTAAAACCCAGTCCTTAAACATTTTAATTAAATCACTTTTTCTAATATAAAATCAGTTTAATTATATTAGAAGAAACTAATAATTGTGAAATCAAGTACTCATTTGTAAAAATTCAGACTGGAAATTATGCAGTCTGATAATTTTATGGCTGTTTTCACTCATACTTTTGCATTCCACTTCTTAAACAATTTCAGTCATTTATCCTGTTTCTCAATCTATTTGAGTAAATTAGGTGTCATTTTGTTCAAAGAAAAGGAAATGCAATTTATCTAAATAAAGCATTTGATAAAACTAATATTTACTGAGCTATTAGAAAATTACAAAATGAGGTGAACAGATGTAAAATAAATCAAGAATGGGCATTTATCTACATGAAGTTTTTTATGTCCTAAATCAGTCCTTTAAGTTTGGCCAACACCTCCTAGATATCCTGTCAGGAGAAAATTGGTAATTTCATGCTCCCTTGTCAAATGTGGTCAAAAAATAAGGCCAAAATTGGGAGATATATATATATATAAATTTAGATAATTATTTGTGACAACTTTCAACGTTTTTAATGAACTGGTTTTAAGATAATAAGGTTAAGGAATAATATTGAATTATTCTCCTACCACTAATTCTGATTGACTTACACTTTTTGGAATTCTAAATAACTGAAGTACTTTCATCATACTAAAGATCAATTTTCTGTGACCACTATTCAAAGATTCAAAGTGATGAAAACAACCATTCCCTCTTTTTTTAACTTTTCCCAAAATATAATGCCATTTATAAAATCATATTTAACAATTAATATCATATTATTAATCCATCATCATTTTCAAAGAGTTTATGTTGGGCTACTCTGGAGATAATAATCATAATTCACACATGTAGATGAGAGAAGTCTTGTCCACCTTGTAATGATTCATATAAAGAATAAAATTAAAAAATTTTTTTTGTCGACAAAATAAATGTAGTTACAGGTTTTGTACCAATGAAAATCCTGATCTTTAAAGTTTTAAGGTCATTATTTTGAAGATACCTTGATTTTGTTTTTTAAGTTGACCCTGACGCTGTCATTGTTGGAGTTTTGCAATTCAGAAAGTTATGAATTAGCTGTTGCAGGAATTTTAAAGGAAGGTAAACTTTTTTCCTATTAATATGGAGATAACAATAATTATTTTTTATTCAATTAATCGACGATTTTTTAAAAATCAAATGTATTATGGTACTTGTTTTTAATTTTTAAAGTTTTTCTGTTGATATTTTTCAGTCGTTTTCTAGAATACCATCATTAAAATTTGAAAATAACAAAATTTTTTTAAAATTTTGTTCCGGGGGACCCTGCTACATAAGACAATGCAAGATATTCTATATTACTTCCAGATCAAAGACCTCTCTTTTTCTATTTAGCCTCCGAAACCAACGTAACTATTACTTCAGAGGATGAATGAGGGTGATATATATGAATGTAAATGAAGTGTTAGGTCGACCATTCCTGAAGCGGGCGGTTAATTGAAACCCAACCACCAAAGAATACCGGAATCCACGATCTGGTATTCAAATCCGTATAAAAGTAGCTGCTTTCACTAGGATTTAACAGATCAAAGATCTGTTACTACCCAAAGGTTGTGTTTGTAATCGGTTGGATTTGTACAAACAGTTAATTACTTCCCACTCCTCCAATGGACGTAGTTGGGGTAAAAAAAAAAGAAAAAAAAAGGCAATTACCTTTTTATATTTACAAATATATATTTTTTTCATACTGATATTAAATATTCAATAAATTATCAAATTGATAAACATAAGTAGTTGACGTCTAAAAAACCCAACAAATATAAAATATAGGCGTACTGAAAAACTTTTATAAATTAAATATATTATCTCTACTCATAATAATAACGTCCTGTACAAAATCCAACCCACGTTCATGCAGTTACATCTACGCACACGTCGGATAGGGTAACTTCATGGTATTCTTTACTTTCACTATGTTCAACGGGCAATGGTTTTGCTCAGGAGCACCCCTGTGAAGTTCGGGATTGGCGATACCGAGCTGTCTGATAAGGTCACGGTTATACTCTTGCTTTCGGTTCTTATAGCTGATGCGGGAGGAATGACTGTAGTGTTGATCTATCTTGAGCGGAATGAGAACATGGAGTGTATTCCCCTTCCCGATAGTGGAAACCCGGTTTGAGGGTAAGCTGATGTGAGCTTGCTTGGTCGAAGACTTGCATCGTTCAACTTGAGTCAGTTACTTTGGGCCTTGGCAGGGATTGTTCCGTGTGTAAGAATAACGGAGCCCTTAGTGCTACGTGCGAGCTCTCGGATGTCGGTAAATTAACCTTTGTTTTATCTTGTTGCAACCCAAGTGGAAATGCACGCAGTAATGATCTAAAACATTGGTTCTGATTATTGAATCTAAAATCCTGTCGGATTCAGTATTTGTATTCTTAATAAAGATGCGATCGATGTAATCAGAGAATCATTTCAAATTCAAGTAGGTTTATTAATGTATGATTTGAAGCTTGTGAGGACATTGTATAGGAATATAAATTCGCGATATTGGAATTCTATCGCAAATGAATGTTCAGCCGCCAATCAGGAGAGTATTATTACATCTTTCAAAATTTTGTAAGCACTCGTTGAGAAAATTTAATAAAATATCAATAGAAGCCGAAGGAAAACGATGAAGTGCGATTCAAGCGATGTCAACGTTTTCCTGTATCATCGCGTTTATGACCGTCGAATTAGCTTCAAGATATCATAGTTTAATCTATTTATTTTCTACTCGTCTTTATAAAATATACTTTATTATTTTATTTAAATTACCCGGCTTATTGTTATTGAGTATCCATTTAAATTACGATCAGAATCGTTATTATCAAGTAACCCGGTTTTTGTAATATTATTTGAAATTGGGTTTTACAGTTTAGAATAATGTACGCGAATACATCAAAATTTTTATTTAGGCGGCGAATATTCATTTGTACAAAAATAAGAAAATAATTTTGTTGTTTAATTTTGTAATTACCAGAGGTTAAACAGGAAAAAGAAAGGAAAGGATAGGAAAGAAAGAAGGGAGGATAGGTGCAGCTTACCTTCTGAGGATCTTGAACGTCGAAGTGGGTTCCAGCATGTTCAAAGCACAGTTGATGTGCCTCCATGTCCGGTTGTTCAACCACAACAGCACAACAGGTGATCATTTCAAATGCAGACCAAGCAGCGTCTGGGAGCTGCTCGTTGTTGACAGATCTAAGTTTTCCGATCTCTTCTTTTACAAAACCCCAAAGTACACAGTCAGGTGTGGTTAATAAGGGCTTCTTAATTTGAAAGGCAATGGAGCCAGTAACTATTCTGACTCTCATCCGATCCAGCGATTCGGAAAAATTTCATTGAGGCGTCTACAGATATTCAAAGACAAATGCGCTGGAGCACCGTCTTGCTGAATCGTAAAGTCAGCGATCCCTTTTGTCATTAATTCTGGTAGCAACACTAGTCGATCATCATTCTAAGATAACTGTGTTGATTAACTACGCCATTGAAAAGATAAGGATCAAGGAGATAGATGCTTAGCTGTCATCACAGCCCATATCATAAAATGAAGCGGTTGGTGTTTGATTTCCTCAAAAGAGTGAGGATTGTCTTTCATTCAAAAAAATATTTTGGTTACGATTGAGAGCTTTGGTAAACAGTACACTCATCTGGAAACATAACATCGTTGTTTTTATAGCCTCCTCCCGGAAAGCGTTCAAGCAAACTGTCATGCATAAACAAGTCAATCAAGGTCATTACTCATTAAGTCTCAGAAGCAACTCATTAACTGCCACTTCACAGACTCGGCAAGTTGGTCTCCACTCCATGACTTCTTTCATGATAGCGGCTATCACATGAAAAGAATATTTAGACCTTTTGTAGTGTGTTGCTATGCTCTGTTTTCATTGTTTATTTATTTAATTACAGCTAATTTATTGTTACTGCTTGCATCTCATTCCCATTTTTTGTGTGTAGGCTTATCTTATTATTATTATTATTATTATTATTATTATTATTATTATTATTATTATTATTATTATTATTATTATTATTATTATTATTATTATTGTTGCATTCAAGTCATCCATTATCACATGTATTCCTTTTATTGTTTTGAATTGTGGAAATATATTGCTAATTTGTAATTGATAACTTCATAGAGATTATATTACTGATGTAACCTTATAGTCATTATATCTTGTTATAGGCCTATAGTTGTTACTTATTTTTGTTGGCATTTTATTACTGTTATGTTATTTTGTTACAAATACTTTTTATATTGTTAGATTGAGTTTATGATCATTCTGTTATTATTATATTGGTCTTCTAAATAAGTAAATTGTTACGCTTTTAATCCATCAAAGTCATTATATATATATATATATATATAGTACTTCGTGAATTGGCATATGCTGTTAATAAATAAGTCAACAAGGTGAATATTGAAATTTAGTCACAGAAGCATTTAAAGAAATTAAAATATTAATCTCCTTTGCCAGTCTTGCCTCTGTTAAAAGGGTTTTTCATCTACGGTTGCGCTAAAAATTAAATATAGGAATCATCTTTTATTACTTGAAAACAATTTCCTTTTGTGTGTTTTTATAATAGATGCATGCACAGAGAAACTTTTAAAAGAAAAACAAATGCCATCTCATTAATTTATTTTCATTACGTGCATACTTATAAATGCAAGTGAAATGTTAATAACTGTGTTTTTCTCATAAAATAATTTCATTGTAGTTTGAGTGAAAAGTTGTAGGCTAATTTCGTGACCCTCCTTTCATATAACCACATCTGCCATTAACCTGCATGTTGATGTAATCAGAACAATTCAGAATAGGAAAGTGCAAGCTGGCTATGATATAAGAGAAAAAGGTCTGATTGATACATTGTTAGTAATGGTGGAAAAAAGGCAAAATTGAAAAACTACCTAAAAGAAAGTGAAAACTATTCCATTAATATATATTGGGTTTCTATTATATAAAATACAGCCTTTTTTGCAACAAGTTATTACAGTTGATTAATAAAACTCGAAAGCAGGTAATCATCTTACTGATAACTGGGAACTATTGTTGAAGGACTCCCACAAAAAAACACACTTTTTGAAACAACACCTCATAGTTTTCAGTTTACTATGTAATATGTAGTCTCTTCCATTGGAAATAATAGAAATTCATTTTTTGAGAATGATAAAGGCTATTACTGCCACTAAAGTACTTTACATTCCCAAGATACTTATTTTGCTCCAAATTGTCTTGTCAAACAGTAAATAAAGAAACGTTCTGTAAACAAGATGGATTTACAATCTTTACCCCATAAGTTTCACAGTAGTTTGCAAAATCTTTTCTAACCAAGTTGTCTCTTAAAATAGAAGTCATAAGGGCGAGCACCTAATCTTTTAGTATGTTTTTTCTTCTTCTGGAGGTATTAATTACTCATAAGAGTTGAAACTTTAAATAGGCTAAAAGTTTAATCTAAATCCTATGAAGGTATTACAGCAAAATGGTTGTCATCTTAAGAATATTATTTTTTTAAATAAGATGTTTTCATCATTTAAATGTTAGAATTGCCAATTTAATGTTAATATAAAATCTTTTAGGATATTTAAAAATTACCAGATTTTAAAAATATTATTTTTAGAACTAATTTTTTAAAATTATTACAGTTTTACATAGCAGTTCAAATTATACTTTCAATTTTATTAATTTCTCTTTTATAAAAACTTTTCTGATTCTCTTTCTCATAAACTTTGTAACTTTTAAATAATAAATACACAAACAGAAGAGCATAATTTTTGGAATGGGGGCACTCCACCCCAATTTATCAGTACCGCTACTAATGTTATAGTTTGACCATTTCTGCTTTTCTTTTCTTTAAATTAGTTTAAAATCCACTTTTTATATAAATACCAAATAATCTACTAGGATTTTCCAAACTGTGTCGCTGAAGGGAAATTTCAATGTCTCATGGGTTATTTCTTTATAATAAAAATAACAGCAATAACTATAACACAGAATATCAATTTTAAAACTGCATGGTGTGGAAATATAAGTTCAAAATTTAAATTTTGATACAACTATTTCAAATATGTGCTATAAAAGATTTTGGATGCATGTTTCTTGACAATCCGTCCATTCGAATCAATGGAATAAAGCACAATGTTTATGCTACATTAGATTCTCCGCACATGTAAAGATTAATCTTTAATGTTCTGATAGATATTAGAGTTGTTAAATCCATAAACGATATTATTGATTTTAAGTGTACAGAAACACTTAATGAATATGAAAACGAACAAAGGCTACAACTGGCTAATAAGTTATCTGACAAGCGTTTATTTTATAGAATACGTATTAATATTTTTTTTTAAACTATAAAAGAAAAAGTAGATGTACGAACGTTAACATCGTTCGCTATTTACCCAAATAATAATCCCCAAAGACTACTGCATTTTAATTTTGATCGAAGTATTGTGATCGTGAAAAATTTCGGTTAGCATATTTCAACGGAAATATTCATTTTGACCACCCCCTTCATTTTGACTAGTTTCGTCGTGACGTCTGTACGTATATATCTCGCATAACTCAAAAACGATTAGCCGTAAAATAATGAAATTTTGGATTTAGGACTTTTGTAAAATCTAGTTGCGTACCTCCCGTTTTGATTGCAATCGACTGGACCAACAGTGTCCAAAATCCAAAAAAATGGATTTTGGACTTTTTCTTAACTTCAGTAATAAGCCCTCATTCAGAGCTTTTCAACGATATATCATAAGTTGTTCTTATTTTCATCGGTTCCAGAGTTATAGCCAAATCAAATTTTTATTAATGAAATATTTTTATGTTACAAGGGGAAGGCACATCGGATTCGAATTCGACTTAATTTCCTTTTTTTTAAATTTAAATATATTGATTTATTAACAATTATTAATAATACATTTAAATATTTATTAAAAACTATTTAAAATATCTTTACAATAAATAATAATTCAGTAATAACAATAGAAAAACAAAATTAAAAAAATCAGACGTTATTAGTGAAATAAAATTTTATGTACTTTTCATTTTAATTCAAAACTTTTTACAGAGGTTAATAACACTGATAAACATAATTTTTGTTTCCTAACATGCGATACATGATTTTAATTTGTTTTTTGATGCTGAAAACGAATATGAACTCAGAATCTTTCTATCACCCACCATTTAAAAAAAAAATTAATTAAAGGATTTTTCATTTTTCAACATATAATTAGCATTTTAAGCTCCTACACTGTATTTTGCTAGCTCATTTTTTATTGTTTAACTTTGTTAACATAATTTGTAAGATATAAATAAACAATACTAGAAAAATAATTAAATCACATCATAGTCGGATATGACATCATATCTAATACTGAAGAGTGAACCTTCACGGACAAGATCAATCATGTCTGTGCAGGTCAAAACATGTAGCTGAAAACACAGGTGTGTTGTTTGTATTAAGCACTGGATTTAGGAATGAATTAATCTTGTTCAGTCTTATTGCTGTCTTATGTTTTTTAACAGTGCACTGTCATAATGCCTCCAAATTGTGTAAATAATGTGGATTCCTTTTGTTATTTATGTGGTGAGTTTACCGTGAAATCAAATAGGAAAAACATTACACCTTTAATTAAAAAAGCATATCATTTGTATTTGCAGTGTAAAACTGGTGATCAGGATGAGACGTGGGCTCCTCATATAGCATGCGCTAATTGTTCTGTATATTTAAGAGGATGGATGAAAGGTACACGGAAGGCTTTGCAATTTCGTGTAACTATGGCTTGGCGTGAAGCAAAGGATCATGTAACCGATTGTTACTTTTGCTTAACAAGTGTGTTTGGAATTTCTAAAAAATCTAAACGTACTGTAATTAATTTTGAATTTTGAATTATCTTCCAATAAGCCACATCTTATATCATAAGGTGAATTAAATGACTTTGTTAGGGATTTAAATTTGTCAAAAAATCAAGCTGAACTGTTAGGATTAAGACTGCAAAGTTGGAATTTACTTAAAAAAATACAAAAATTTTGGTCTTCGAAGCCGGCAAAAAGAACTTTCTCAGTACTTTATCGATGAAAATAATTTGGTTTACTGCACAAATATTTATGAGATTACGTTGCACTTAGGACAAGTTCATAAACCTGAGGACTAGCGGCTTTTCGTCCAAATATGGTTTGAAAGTGGTTCTATTACACGACGGTAACAAATATCCTTCGATACCAATCGAAAATTAATTTGAAAGAGACATACGATGTGATGAAAGTCGTTCTTGAAAAAATAAATTGTAAAAAACATAGCTGGAACATATGTGGTGATTTGAAAGTTATAGCAAATTTGTTAGGCATGCAGTTAGGCTATACTAAGTACATATGTTTGTTTTCTTTGCGAGTGGGACAGCCGAGCTAGAGATAAATATTATGTTACCCAAGAGTAGAAGAAATGAGACAACTTAACCTCCAAATGGAAAAAATATTCATGAGCCCTTAGTTGAACCCAAAATAGTATTTTACCTCCTTTGCACATCAAGCTAGGACTAATGAAAAAGTTTGTAAAAGCAATGAAGTATAGTCCCGGATTTTTGTACATCAGGCAGAAATTTCCGAATGTAAGTGAAGAAAAAATTAAAGAAGGAATATTTGTTGGTCCTCAAATAAGAGAGTTGGTCAAAGATGATGTATTTAACTCGATGTTAAATAATATAGAAAGTGCAGCTTGGGCTTCATTTAAAGACGTTTGCAAAAATTTTCTCGGCAGTCAAAAATCCGACAATTACCATGATATTGTAAACTATAATAACTATAATATTGTAACTATAATACTATTTATAATATTATAACTATAATATTGTAAACTATAATAACTATAATAACTTCTTACTTCATACAGAGCTATGGGATGGAATACGTATTTGAAAATACATTTCCTCCCCGGACAACCTCGGAGACGTAAGTGACGAACACGGTGAACGTTTTCACCAAGATATTTCGGTGATGGAAAGCCGCTAAAAAAGGGAAATGAATTACTAACATTCTAGCCGATTACTGTTTGACATTAATTCGGAATGTGTCAGGCTATTTATAAAAAAAAAGAATCAGTGAAATCAATCTAACACAGGTATGACCATACAAAATTATACATATTTTAACTACATTTCCCTTAATTTTTTTTGAATCGTAATTTATTTAAAATTAAGGGTGATAGAAAAATTGTATTTATAGATCTGTAACGTATGCAAAAAAATCAATTCAAGAAATGGTATATAACACTTGGAGAAACATTAATTTTTTTTTATCAGTGTAATTATCAATAAATCAATATATTTAAATTAAAAAAAAAGTTTAAAAAATATATGAATTTGAAGTCTGATTCAAACCGATGTGTGCATGGTAAGTTCTCACTTATACCTATACATAACTACTTGAGCGAAAGAAAATTGATATACAAATTAGTATAAAATACTGATACGGACACCACAAAAAAATGTGATGCAATGTGGTTTCCACCACAATGGAACTGTGCAACTGTCCACTTTATTAAAGAATTGGAGGATCGTAACTCACTTTCAAATGAAATAAATTTAAATGAAGTGCAGCAAAAAATGTGTATATGTATTTTAATAGGCTTACAAGGAAGTCGCGTGGTGTCCACATTAGATTTTTTAAATATATTTTAGTATTACGATTTATGACAAGCAATGCATATATATTTTTGGAAGAAAGATAAGGTGAATAAAATGATAGGTCAAAAAATATCACCAAAAAATTAAAACTAATACCGGCTGATTTTGAAGCCATCATGCTAACCATTACACCGATCATTCAACGTATTTTATATACTTTTATGAACTCAGGCTTTTCCTAAAATGGCAAAGATTTTAAATAAGTTATTCACATTTCTTGTGCTTCATTTATTTCTTGTCTACTTTTGGAAAAAATAAATCCAATCTGCATCACTCTAAATATAGTTCAGTAAATTAATTACTTAATTTTAACATTTTTAGTTTTATTAGAAATGAATATAAATGAGTTTAATCTACTTTCATAAAAAAAAAAAAAAATAGTATATTCATTAATTTTATATCCAAAGATATACAAGTGAATGTGTTTAAAATAGTGATTAGATATTTTCTCTGATGTTCTTTGTCAAGAAAAATGAATTACCAAAGCTGCAATCATGAAGGGCAAGTTCTTAAGTACTTAATGTGAACACTAGTACAAAACTGTACACTGTAAGTTAAAATAATAAAAAAAAATTTAAGTATACAAGGTTAAAAATTAAAGTAACAATAACATTATTATAAATTCTGTTTCATAGCAATCGTTTAAAAATGATTAAAAAGTAAATATTCACATTCATCATAAAATTTTGACAGTAGAAGACATCATTACATAATTTAAAGAAATATTGAAAATAAACTCAAAAGACATTATAAACATAATGAGTAACAATTATGACGTGTAACTATTTTATATTTTTTTCAACATTTTATTCCCTGCAGACTGGATTAAAATAAGGTAAGTTGAAAATGTAATTTAATATTTATGTATTTAATTTTTCTGTAATTTATTTTATATTTATTTAGTAATTTAATATTACTTTTTTTATTGCATGGTATATATATACTATGTTACTTTTAAAAAACAAACAATTTTAATTACAATTTTACCATACATTTGTCATAAAAAAAAAGGCTATATAATATGGATGCGTAGGAAGGTTTACAAATATATAGAAATAAAAAAATCGCTCAGTTCAAAACTCATTAATGAACAAATAAACTTTCAAGATTAATAGAATTTAATTAGTTTAGGCATAGACTTAGATGGGGCAATTATGTTAGATAATTAAAATTATGTTTGTTTTTAGTAAAATATATATATATACATATATATTGTGTTAAATACAAAAATTTTAATTATGATATATGAATTATATAGTTTCAAAAGCAGGTACATCAAAAATGTAAATTTTTCAGGAGAGCTAAAAAACTGTTCTTTCAAAATTATGAAATGATACAACATTGTGACTTATTTGTGAAATAGTATTAGGGTAGAGTATTTTTCATACTGCAATTTAACTTCTTAATAATTTTAGTTTAAGACATTTTCAAACTTTATGTGGATATATGTTTTTGAAACCCAATCTGGATCTATCCGGATTTGAAATAAACATAAAGCCGTAATAATTATATAAAACACATGATTATTTCTTCTAGTTATAATCAAAAGTGAAGACAAATTTTGATTCTTATGTATTTATGTAATAGATTTTATTTAAAACCTCAAATAAAATAAAGATTTTGGTAAATTCTATGCAAGTATATTTGGAACTTCCTCTGTTCTTCACATGGTTTACAAATTGATGCCTCATTTTCTATTGCCGTTTTTAACGCACCATCAAATAATTCCTTAAAAAATGTTAAATTTTTCCATGTTTACCCGATGTGGTTTGATAGTAATTTTTTAACATCATTATTTTTGTTTTTAGAAATTAGCATCTTCCCTTTTCGATCATGTTCAGCTGAGGAACATGTTTAATGACTTTCCCAGGTTCTTATATACATTTAAATTTTCTAATGTCATTACGGCAATTGACCTCACCACGTATTAGTATATTCTGAATTTTAATCTTTTTGGAGGGTGAAATCTAAAATGCCACTTCCTGGGAGGTTTAATTATTGATTGGACAATACTTTTTCAATCAATGTTATCTTTTAATGAGACTACAATTCCAAAATCTGAAAATATATCGTACTACGCAGGGTTCACGATATAACATTCTTAGCTTTAATTCATTTTTTAATGCGACCGAAAATCGTTTTTAGGCAGAAACGAGTGGGCAACTACAGGGAAAACTAGTAGCAATTGTTTCACGTTTTTGGGAGCAAAATTCAGAAACAACACAAACAACATTCCAACCACGATTGTGTTCTAGCTTTGCCACCGCCACCCCCCCCCCCCAACCGTCGCAGGCAAAGGGAATTTCTCTAATACATTCTGGAATTTGAAGTTTTGTTAAGCAGTGGCACAATGTTGATAATTAGTTAGATCCTTTATTAAAATCGGCTTCATTCTATTCATAGATGAAGACGTTTCTTTAGTTTGTTTGTTTTTAGAGCTGACAAATATTATTGTGAAATTGAATTTGTGTAATGGTCTCAAATAATAAGCAATCTGATCAGAGATGAGTGGCAGAACCTGATTTTTTTGACAACCAAAAGAAATAGTTAAAAGATTCTCCCTTTCTTCTTTCAATAGATAGTAAAAGGTTTTGTATTTCAGCCGATGAATATCTTTTCCTATAAGGAATCGCTTTAATATGATATATTTTTCACACGTTTTATTTTTTCCTACAAAGTAATACAGGTTGAAAATTCATTAACCTTAACCGTGGCCTAATAAAACCAATGTTGAATCGCGTTTTAAAAATATGACGAAAAAACTATCTTTGACCGTCATTCTTTAATTATTATGAAACATTATTATATGTTTCATTCTTATGAAGCTTTATTATAATGTAAATAACATTAATAACACAATTTTTTGATAACAATAGTGTAGCAAGAAAGGCCTTCTGGCATATTTAAACCTTAAATAAAACATTTTGTGGACAAGGAACAAGCTCCTTTTCTGTTAATAACAGTATGGTTTTTTTTTGTTTGGAATACTGGCTTCTGCATATTTTACAATAAAATTATTTTGTCTCAGTTTCATGTAATTTTGTTGCACTCGTAAGTCTGTTCTTTATGATGGTAAGTTATTATTCTGGGCATTCCGGGAGCTCCCTATTTGTGAAAAACCTTGGGCTTTAGTCATTTGCAAAACCTTTAGAAAAATATAAAATATGCAGCCATATTTTATAAACTGGAAATTTAATGTTAAATCTAACATTTCTCAATACGAATAATAAAGGAATATTAAATTGTACAGCACTAGAAGCCTTATAGAGAATAACCAAACATAAAAAGTAATAGCATAGGCCTACACAAGCAAATTGCTAAAATTAGGCTACGCATCTAACAGTAAAATGCCTGCGTTAAGATTGCTTCGGCTATAAAAATTAATGTTGTAAAACTGCTTTCTTAACTGTAGGTCTACACCTATTTAAAAAGAAAAAAACCTAATATAACAAACAGCGTTGTCTTTTTTCCATATTTCGCATATTTTCCATATTTTCTTTAATTTTTAAGCTTTTTCATTTAAATAACAACTTCAGAAAAGTACTCCAGTCGAATTATTAACTATTATTGTTAAAATAACCACAAATTCTAATTTTAAGCGTTATAGTGTTTTTAACATTTTTAGTTGTCGTTTTATTTAACATTTTATAATTTTTCGGCTAAATAGACTATTTAAGCAGATTGTACTTAAAAACAGTACACCTATCACATTATTGAATGTGATAAAAATGTAGAATTAGATTATTATCCTGCTTCCAGTTATTATATTTGATTCATTATTTTCATTTCTTTTATTTTACAGAAAACTTTAACCATGGCCTTGAAAGGGCCCAGAAAAAAATTTTTTTGGAGCAGCACCCACCACTAATTTTAGCTACGAGCCGCCACAGGTGGATACTAATAATACAGCCTGCAACTTTCAGCTCAACTAATTACACAACCTCAAAAGGGTTGGAGCCATGCGATATCATCTGTGATTCAAGGTTAACTGGAACGATCTGTCTGGTTTTAAATCGTATGATATTTACGGTGCATGTACAAGATGGTAAACTGTTAGAAAATGCAAAAATGTAAAAACTGAAAATTTTGTATCTAAGTGGTTTTGTAGCTATATATATACACGAGTATATTAATTATTATCAATCTTAAAAAATATCTTAGATATTAATTGTAATATATCATTATAATTTTAAATAATGGTAAAATTATATTTTATATATACATATTTTCAACAGAGAATAATTTGCCAATATGACATAATTAATAAAACTACAAAATTAAAGAAATACAAAAGAGAAACTAAATAACTTTTTTCCGGGTATACGGGCATTGACTGCCGTGGTCATTAGCTTTTTCCTGAAAAACAAAGAACGTAAAAAATTCTTTCCCTTCCTGTTAAATAACTAGCGACCTAGTCAGAAGAAACTAATCTTGTAAAACAGATTATACAAAACTAGACTTGTCATAGGACATTAATTCCTTAGAACACGATATGTAGAAGATATATAGAGATCTTGCCAGTAAGAAGCATATATTTCATTTATAAAGAAATGTCAAATTTATCAAAACTGCTTTAAAGTCCTTCAATTATTAAAAACTCATCCTTTCAAGAAATTAATCAGAAGAACTTATAAAACCTATTACACGCACATCTGCTGCTTAGATTTACTTTTAGGCCATCCTTATTTGCTTCTTTTCTCCATCTTCCTGATGGCCTCCACCTCTGATTCCAGCCTTCTGAAATGGAATCTTCCAATCCATCTTCGTAATATATATCGGAATTTATTTTTCTGCCAGCATTAGATGATTCTGAGCCATTGAGCAAGATGGTGTGGTGAGCATTGCATGGGGCGAGCTTTAGAGGCCTCCGAGCTTTTAGGGGCTCCATTGATGTTTGTCCATCACTCTCTCTTCCAACAATCATCATCACGTCGTCTTCTTTCCTGATACTGAATGGGGATTTTCTCTACTTCGACTTTTACCGTCGGTGCATTACGTTTAAACGACTTGTGCTGTTTAGCTTACTTTCTTTCCATTTTGACCGGTCGAGAGCTCATTCTCGGGTCTGGAACAACTTATGTTTGAAAACATTCGCTTTTTTTCTGTGTTGGTTTTGGAATAATTTCTGTAAAAGACAATTTTTCAATTTGTCATTGATGATACGTTTAACCATGTTCGCTATATCTGATGTCAGTTCAGTAATCTGCAGGAGCTGTAGCAACTTGAGCATAAGACGCAATATTTGGTGACTTTTCTAGCTTCGATGTAGTTGATGTTTTAAACAGTCTTCATCTCTTGGACTAATTTCTCCTTTGTTGACACAAACAGTTGACACAAACCGGCGGATCCCTGCACGGGTCATCCGGATATAATGGGTCACCACAAGGACAGATCCTAGTGCATCATGACGCTGTATGTTAGAATTTCTGATATCCAAAACACCGCAATAGTGATGAATGGGCAAACATCTTAATGCATCGTGTATTCAGTCGACGACATGCGACAATTCCTTGTTCATAGAGTTCCTCTACAATTTCGTCTTCTGTGGTGTTCAACAAATCCCTTCACACAACTACTGCGTTGAAGGTATTTAGCGTAGCATGCAGTAACACCTCAGTGTTTATACGTCCCATCTTCTTGAGTAGCGGCGATGATTGTAGGTCATTAACGGTTTCAACGAACAGTTCCATAGCAAAATTCTTCGTCTCCTTGACAAGTCCTCCTGCAGCTTCTCTGATCCAGATTTCGGAATCTTCATCACCAAACTCAACGCACCAAAGGCTCTCCTAGATGAGCATTTTTATGTGGATTCTCTGCGAAGAAATCGTGAAAGTTAAAAGTTTCCATGAATAAAGTGACGCCATTCAATTTGTCGCAAGGTGCGGGCGAAGAGGCGGTTGGATATGCCCAGGATCATTGATCTTGCGTGAATTCCTACAGGATCAACTGCCTCCTACAGATTTAACCCGAGCCAAGGAGTCAGGTACTATCTGATCCGCTTTACCGACATCCCAGCGCTCGCACATAGTAGTAAGGGCTCTTACTACTGTGAAATATATACTATTTAGTCGTATTTAAAAAAAAAGGAAACTGAATAATAAATTGCATACCTAACATTTTAAAATATTTTCATTTTGTCTATATTGTAAAAAATGTATCTAGGTAATATTTTTTTTGTCTTTTATATAATCGTAATTTTAATTAGTTATAAAATAATCTGTATTAATGTATTTTAATTTTTTTTGCAGATGAAAGATGTATAACTGATGATCAATTAAACAAAAGACATCTTACAAACATATTTCTTCAATTAATAATAGAATTATCAATTTCATTGATAATAGATTATTTAAAACGGTATGAATGAAAAGAATATGTATATATATATATATATAAAATATATATATATATTATATATATAAAATATATATATATATTATATATATATATAAACCAACAACAGTCATCAATCATTCTAGCATCCCATCTTCCTTGGTAGTTATGCTGACTGAAACGGTCTCCCTGCTCATCACTGACAGCACAAATTTTCAGGAAAAAAGTCTAGGTGAGACTGTAGGAAATGAATATTTAATGACATCCTACGTACTAAATATTTGTAGTTTTTTAACAGCTTATTAACTATAAACATAGTTTTCATCTTTTCTGTTGCCTAAAAAACACCAACAATGTCTCTGTAGGACTTCCATGCAGCTAATGCATGATAAATAACAGGGCTTGTAGTTTCCTGTTGAACCGTTCAGTTACTGAGCACGATATAAAAATAACATGAGGCACCCAGATTTTATCTTGATCTGAGTGCGCAATCAAAATTAACAGGCAGTTTTTATTGATTCAGAAATAAGTTATTCTTTGAGATTTATGCGTACATTTACCTCTAATCTAACAGTAATTGTCTGGATGATTTGAGCATCCACCAACTTTTTAGAGTGTAGCAAATAAAAATGAGAAAAAAATCTCTTCATTATTATAAAGAATTTATGAAAATATAGCAAAACACTAATAACTGTGTGAACACAACACACAGTATAGACAATTGAAGTTAGACTGAATAAAATTTTAAGCTCTGTAGTAGGCAAAAACAGATGTCTGTATGATATACATGTCTACTTCCATGATACAATGTACACATACTTTATTTTTTCTTTATTAAGCATGTATGCGTACTGTTTAAAAGTAAAAATACAGAAACTATTCTGAGTTGAAACAAGTAGTTGATCATAATGAATTTATTATTAAAAAAACATTACAAATTTATGATTTATGTAAAACCTTTACATAGTAACACAATTTCAATGGCATATTGGAGATCAGCACCCAAATTACAGTGAGGAAAGTTGTGTAACATGTTAGATACAGATTTTGCATCGACAGTGTTATTTCAACGTTTGACAATATGTTTAAATTTAAACAATGTTTTATTTAAATTTAATTATTTAAAACAAATAATTTTTATTAACTATTTTACATCTGCAATGATATTAGATTATAAGAATTAATTAAATTTTTAGTAAGTAGAAGCAAAGTATATAATGCGCTAACACCAGATAAGCTATGCGTAATCTAATTACATGTTCATTCATTTAATGCTGGTAAAAGAGTAGTCGATGAAACACATGATGTTACTGTTCCCAACTGTGGGGCACATTTCGCGAATAATTTTCTTTGACCTAGCAGAAGTTTTATCTTCAGTTATTGAATTACATAATCTGTCCCAATCACAATGTAGTGATTCATATAAAGCACAAAAGAGGTAAGAGGTACAATTGCTTTCTATTTCATTAAGAATAATGATTTTCATACACGACCAGTCCCAGTGGTGAACGTAGTGAAGGTGTTGCTTGTAGAGCTGAAAGATTTTCTGCGTTTTAGTGGGCTTGGCCTACTCTGTGTAGAAGATGATGGGCAATTGTTTCAGTCCTCACTTTCCTTACTAAGACCGGCATGAAATGCTTTTTTCTTGAGAATGCCAATGCTATTTTGTGGGACATGCATCTTGTATCTTGTCGCATTTAATCTTTTGTTTACGGCAAATGACATATATAAATGATTATAATTATTTTATTGATTTATTTTTTCAAAGTACAATTTCTTCCTAAGTAACTAGAAAAAAAAAAAATTATCATAACAGCTCCGGTTCCTCTATCGTTTTTTTAAATAAATATTTAAATATCAATCAGGTTTAAGGTAATTCTTGATTACAAATCAATGTTCAGCTGTTCTTCATGATTTTCTGGCACCATGACTATTAATATTAGTATAAACATGAGATTATAATCTACAGATTTTAGTTTAACTGTAAGTTTGCTCACAAAAAATGAATTACAAAACACATCTCACAGTTGGTAACAGCAATATCATCATGTCTTTCATCAATTGCTCCTGTACCAGTACTAAATAGAATGAAAAAGTGGTTGAACAAGTCATTACATTGTAAATTCCTGATTTGTGACTTCTGTACTATACAAGTCATGCGAGATACAAGTGATACCATATAAAGTTGATTTCTTTAAATTTATGATGACACTATACAACCAGTCAATGTGATGAACAGAGTGAAAGGACCAATTTCAGGGCTGAATATCAGCTATAGTTTAGTCAGCTTCATGCTGGTTTGCAATAATTTTTGTGGGAAAGGCATCAGGAAAACCATTAAAATATCCATTTTCCTCAGAAAACCTAACTATTGATGTTCAGTTTTTATTAAGATTGGCTCAGCGTTTTTTTGGAAATAGATATGTGTCATGTCAGGTTATCTGTTGAGTTATTACTCCTTCAGAGACATAAAAATATTAATTATTGTTATTATTGTGAACTAGATTCCTTGAGTCGATTGGAATCCCTTATTCCTCAAATAGATTCCATGAATATCGATTACATCTTTGAGCTTTGTCTTTATAAAATAATAAGATAAAATTCTGGATTTATCTCTTAGGCTGAGACAATAGCTACTTTCTTAATGTCCCCTGAAAAGAGTGATATCTGTCTGTTTATGAAACTTATTTCCCAGGTAAATTATTATATTAAAAGGGCAACATACTAGACTTTGATATCTTGATGAATTAATTTACATTTCTTATAATTTAATTCACTGAATTTCTTCAGAACATAAAACATAAAGATAATTTTATAATTTATTTGTGGATTGAATTATGTGTGAACTATATATCATTAAACAAATAATTATACTAATACTACTTGTAGACTTGTTTGTTATTTATTTGCAATAATTTAATAATGACTAAACTGGTAAGTTTTCTTTTTCAGCAATGTCAGAAGAAGTACTGATATAGAGGACATTTATCCCAGAATTTAATATGATATAGAATCTTCATTTTCATTAAATTAGATTGGAGAGGAAAGAGTAAATCGGTGAGTTTTTAATTTAATTATTATAATATATAAAATGTGCAACACAATAAATAAAATCCATTAAAAAATTAATGTAGAAAAGTGGTAACATCAACGTACATTTAAGTGTCCAGCAGCTGTTAGAGAGGGGAAGACAGTTGTAACAAAAGATTAGAAGGGGTCTAAGAAAAAAAAAATTCCAAAGGTTTTTAAGTTCAAAGAAAATATTTAAAAGGATTACGAAAACTTGGGATTCAACTCATCGCCTCTTGATTCTACAAATTTTTATTTATTTTATTATATTTAAAGGCTTAGCTCTATATCATAATTTATAAATGTAATTAAATTACATTATATAAAAAATTATTTGTCTTGAAGATCAATACAATATTAGTAATGAAGTGATTAATTTGGATAACATCGAAGTTCCAAGTTAACTTCAAGTCTTTTAGATTACTTCATATAAGAGAAGCAGCATATCCTGGTGGGTTTCAATGTATCAAAGAGAGAAATGATCTGCTTAATTTTAAAGGGAAAATTTTTAGGGGATAAGAGTGACATTTACACTTACACTGTTGGGAAATTATATTTATAATCACCGATATTTTTTAGCAGAATTTACAAAATTTGCTGGAATATTATAATTTTCATACGATATAAAAATAACTTATTATTTTTAAGAGAATCAAGCTCATGAAATGAAAACACCTTTAAATCATTAATTCACTTTCAGGCATGATTTTTATTTGTAACTTACCTATAAATTATGGTAATAAATAATTTACTCTGTTATCCACTAAAGATTTCTGTACCTGCATTTGGATGTAGAACCTGCCTTAACTTAGTTTAAAATTATATTTTAATAAATGATGTCATTTTGTCATTATAAAATTTTTAACAGTTAAGCCCAAAAATATAATTTTAATAGAACATATGAGATGAAGAAGTAATAATGATTTGAAAATTAACATAATCATCACAGTTTACTCATTACCTAGTAAAGAAAAATTCTATTTTAAACCAAATTTTTGGCATTTTGTAATGTTGTTCAGGACAGGTACAGTGGTGGGAAAATTTCTGTTATCAAACCATAATTTCTAAAAAAAAATGAACAAACTTTCCAGCTGCTGTTGATGTAACCTACCATCGACATAATCTGTCTATTCTCGGCAGTCATATAAAATACACTTTCATGATTTATTAGACCTTCAAATCTAACATTTTCTCTGAGATCATTCTGTTATTATGTAGCATTACTTTGTTCTTAGTAGCATATTAAATTCTTAATTTTACACATATTATTTTTCATTTTACCTTCAAATAACTTTTGTGAACAAAAAGAAAACAAAAACTCAAAAAAAAAAAAAGGGGATGTGGTGGTTGTAAATTTTAAAATACTGTTACCATAAATTTATATGTAAATTACAATACAATACTATTGCAAACAATAATTCCATTTTACAATTTAATTTAATCTTCACTGAAGTTACTCTCTCTTTTTAGAGTTTAATTTATTGTTAAATTTATTAAAATTAAGCTTTATTTGTCACACCATTATTAGTTAACTAAATATTAAAATATAATAACTATATCAAATATTATCAAGATACCTCAGAACTTACTGAGAAATAATTTTTAAAAAAACAAAAATGGGACAGTTAATATAGATAAATACATAAACTTTTGAAGGTAATAAATGATCTTTTATTCTGTTTTTCATATACTGGATCTGTTTTTAAAGTATGTTCTGCATTACTTATCCAAATGCTACTTGATCAGAATAAGATGTGTATATTACATACTTAAAATATCATACTCAAATGCGTGATAACTAAAAGAAAGTGTATACTTATATTGCTATGTTTATACTTGATAAATATTATTGTGCAGTGTAGTGACGGAACAGCTTAACAGCAAGTGCACCATTATATTTATAAGGTAATCTAATTTTTATGTTTCCATTAGCAAACATGTCTTACAAGATGTAACCATTTACCAGTTTTTTAGAAAATATTTAAAATTCTTTAAGATAAAAAAAATTTCATTTTCAATTTTCTGAAACATTGGAAAACATTTATTTATACCGATAAAACAACTTAGTAGCTGTGGTATCAGTATCTGAAAAGAAACTTGCTTTTCAAGTCGTACCTCATAAATTGTATAAAAGTAGTAGAAATTTTATCATTTGCCAAGAATAAACATGTAAATTTAGGTCCTCGCTTCAAGATGTAGAGTGTGGAGCGCCTCGGCGAAAAGTTTTTGCTTTCTTTATTGTTTATTAGTGATCTGCCGCAAAATCTTGAGCCGTTCATTACAACTCTTTTCACAGATGACACAACTGTATCTATTTCTAAAGATAATTAATAAAAATGGATTGAAACTTTCACAATTGCAGTTTTAAAAAATTTTCACTGGATGGATTATAACAATGTAACTTAAAATATGGATAAAACTGTCACATTGTGCTTCTTGGTTAAACATAACATTGCAGATTGTGTGGCCAGAATTCCCATTATATCAATAGTAATTTTGTTGTCCACAAAGCAAAACCTTTGGGTTTTTTATTTGATAAAATTCTTGTGGGATGATAAAACTGATTTTGTTTACCAAAATGGAGTAAACAGTTTTACTCTGAAGCATCTTTATAAAACACTAAGCTTGTAATCATTATCGATTACTTTTATGCCTAAATATTTTCTTGTATAATGTGTAAAGTGCAATTTGTGGGCTTTTTAAAAACATAACATTTTAGGATAAAAAAAGTGCTTTCAGATCATTATTGAGGCATAATTTATGAAAAAGGAAACTGTATAATCAGTTACCCATCAGCTTATTTTAAAATGAAAAGATTTAGTTTTACAGAAACAATATTGTTTTGTTGATGAATTAAAAAAAAACACAATTATATGATTTATCTGCGTCCACTTCTACATGTACAGATATAAGTATATGCGCAAAATTATTTTCAGTAGCGATTTCTTTACTGTTAATATTTTGTAGTAATATTTCATATTAATTTATTTACCCTAACGTCATTTCATGTGTTTGATTAAATAATTAATATGAACTTTAATCATATCTATTTCGTTTTTCAAATTTTATAATTTGTTCTCATCAGAAAAAAAACATTTATTTACAAAAGTAGCAAATAGGGTTAAATAATTTGTTATAAAAATCAACCGTACCAACAGTTTATATTATATCCCTAGCGTTTTGGGTCATTTGAGCATCATCAGGAGATAGATTTTTTTAAATTAAAACTTTAAAATATAAAACGTAAACAAAAAATAACAAAATATTATAACAAAACAAGCCGCCATTGTAGTAACTAGATAATCAAGTAAGGCAACTTGATAATTATTAATTTGAATAGAAAATCATCTTCAAATTTTATATGCCCTTTTGTTAATTTATTGTTGTAAAAATATACATAATTTTTTTTTGGGATTGCTGGTTTTATAAAAATCGTTGGAGAATCTAATATATAAATAAAATTATCCGGGCTGTAATTATGTTTATTTTATAAAAAGTGTTTAGCATAATTAGATTTATCGAAACAGCCTTTCTTTATGCTATTAATATGTTGTTTAACTCTAATAGAAAAATAACGGTTGGTCATAACAATATATTGTAGACGGTAGTTTTCACGTTTTAAACTATACCCATCTTGTCTATCTAAGATATTTATTTCATTATTTTAGTAGAATCGCTATTGTGTATAAAATTTATGTTTTAGAAAGTTAAATAAAAAGTAATAGAACTTTAAATACATCTATTTTTGTTATACATTTTTTTTTTCTTTAAATTGAGATTATACTAACCGAGTTGGTAGTGGTGAACGTATCTTCGCAAATCAGCTGATTTCGTAGTCGCGAGTTACAAACTTTCAAATCGTAGTAATATGATTTGTAATACTCAATATTACTTTGTATTGCTCATTATTTCAGAAGTAATACCCCCACTGATTCACGGAGACTACAGAAGAAAAAAAATATAAATTGAGATCACGTTATATAGATTGTGCATATCAAAGTTTTTTCCGTCTTTTTCATAACCTATTCTGCTTGTGAAATTAAAAAAATAAAATATTTTATTCAACAAGGCTAAAAATGCTTATTTTGTAAGTAACGGTTAATGAAAGATTTCGCTCGGGTTTCAGCAATCCCGGTGAAAGAGGTGGTACTGAAAATTTATAGGACAATAATTAAGGGGCAGAATTAGTGATTTCTATGGGTTTTTTTACCTTAAAAATTGAATAAAATACCTACCAAAACTATATCTGCATTAGTTTTTAAGGATTCTGGGATGAAAATCAATAAATTAGGGTAAAAAACCCGTTTTTATGTTTGATGTACAATAACTTTGTTAAATGGATAATAAAAACCTTTAAACAAAACTTGAAGGGAACTTAATTCCGAACAAAATGGTGTAAGACAAATCGAATAAAACAAAGAAAGTTTAGAAAAATTAGAATTCTATTTAGAAACAATACAGAAGATCGTACCTATCAGTTTATAATAAATTTTCCAAAACAAGCCCGCCAGTTTCAAAACTTTTCTTGGCTTGCTTCTGTACTGCTTTTGTAACTCTTTATAGTTCTTCAAGATTATTCTTAAGTTTCTCAGCAGCATCCATAACAACAATCCAGAACAATTAATTCCTTTTGAGAACGTATTTTTGTTTTATATATGATATTTTTCATCTGTCCCCAGATGCAAAAATCTAAAGGTGTTACATCAAGTGTTCTTGGTGGTCATAAAGGTGGACTTCCATGACCGATTCATTTCTCAGGGAAATAATGGATACATTATCCATTAGGTTTATTTATTTTATCAATTTTTTTAACGCAAGTTTTTATATATGTTTGCAGATTTCATCAAAGGTAATATCATCAAGACAGAGGGAGTACAGCACTTATAATTTAAGATCTCATCATATAATCATCGGGTTTAAAAATTAAGGAGCCAAATCATCAAGTAACACATGTTTAGTTGTTTCATATGGCAGTCATAAACTTCAACCAATTTTAATTATTTTTGTTACCTTCATGTTTTGTTAACTGAAGTCAAGTCCACCGTTCAAGTCATAGTAAAGTATTTTTACACGGATTTGAATACCAGATCATGGATACTGGTGTTTTTTGGTGGTTGGGCTTCAATTAACCACACATCTCAGGAATGGTCGAACTGAGACTGTACAAGACTACACTTCATTTAAACTCATACATATCATCCTCTGAAGTATTATCTGAACGGTAATTACCAGAGGCTAAGCAGGAAAAAGAATGGAAAAGATAGGTGCAGCTTAACCCATGGGTTGGTCTAGTGGTGAATGTGTCTTCCCAAATCAGCTGATCTGGAAATTGAGAGTTACAGCATTTAAATCCTAGTAAAGCCAGTTACTTTTATACATATTTGAATATTAGATCGTGAATACAGGTGTTCTTTGACGGTTGGGTTTCAATTAACCACACACTAAAGAAATGGTTGAAATTACACTGAACAAGACTACACTCATTAATATCATCCTCTGAAGTAATACCTGAATGATAATATCTGGAGGCTAAACAGGAAAAAGAAAGAAAGAAGGGAGGATAGGTGCAGCTTACCTTCTGTGGATCTTGAACATCTAAGTGGGTTCCACCATGTTCAAAGCACAGTTGATGTGCCTCCACTTCCAGTTGTTCAGCCACAACAGCAGATAAGGGGTGATAATTTGAAATGCAGACCAAGCAGCATCTGGGAGCTGCTCGTTGTTGACAGATCTGCGTTTTCTGATCTCTTCTTTTGCAAAACCCCAAAGTACACTATAATAAGGGCTTCTTAATGTGGAAGGCAATGCAGCCAGTAACTATTCTGACTTGCATCCAATCCAGCAATCTAGAAAAATTTCTTGAGGCGTCTACAGATATTCAAAGCAAAATGTGCCGGAGCACCGTCTTGCTGAATTGTAAAGTCAGCAATCCCTTTTGTCATTATTTCTGGAAGCAACACTAGTCAATCATCATTCTAAGATAACTGTGTTGATTAACTGCGCCATTGAAAAGATAAGGACGAAGGAGATAGATGTTTAGCTGTCATCACAGCCCATATCATAACATGAAGCGGTTGGTGTTTGATTTCCTCAAAAGAGTGAGGATTGTCTTTTGTTCAAAAAAATTTTTCGGTTACGAGTGAGAGCTTCGGTAAATCGTACACTCATCTGGGAACATAACATTCTTTTTATAGTCTGCTCCCGGAAAGCGTTCAAGCAAACTGACATGCATAAACAAGTCAATCAAGGTCATTACTCATTAAGTCTAAGCAGCAACTCATTAACTATCACTTCACAGACTTGGCAAGTTGGTCTGCACTCCATGACTTCTTTCGCGATAGGGGCTATCACATGAAAAGAATATTTAAACCTTTTGTAGTGGGTTGCTATGCTCTGTTTTCATTGTGAATTTGTTTACTTACAGCTAATTTATTGTTACTGCTTGCATCTCATCCCCATTTTTTGTGTGTAGGCTTATTATTATTATTCTCTTGGGCAAGCCCAAGAGAATTTTTTGAAGTGTGGAATAAGCCTTCTCATCTTTACTTTGTTATCTCTGAAGAGTCGACTCAATCTTTGAATCAATGATTCTTTCAATCATTGTCGCAAGACTCGGTGCCATAGTATTAAGCAACTGCTCCACGTTAATTTTAGATTTGGAAGGGGCAGCTGCTGCTTCTGCATAAGAAGACGATGGTTGAGGTGTACGTTGATTAACAATTTTCTTCACCTCAGGATGACCTTTTGAAGCGTTAACTTCCTGAATGGCCGTTTCTAATTTATATATAGGGCAGTTCCTTGAACGACAGTTGTGGTGCCCTTTACAGTTAACGCAGATTGGAGGGTCTTTACATGGGTCACCATCATGTGTTTTCACTCCACATATACATATTTCCTGCGCTTCACATCTGGTTGCTGTGTGTCCGAATCGAATCAGCTGCGGAATGAATGCTCGTATATCAAGCCGATGGATGCCAGCTCGCACCTTTTCAGGAAGTTTCGGCCTATTGAATGTCAAAACATGCGAGGCCGAAGGAAGAATTTTAACATTTCTTCTCATAGTAAGTCTGCGACACTGAGTCACGCCCTGACTCGAAATTTCTTGTACAATTTCTTCTTCTGTACAGTTAAGAAGATCACGGCAAACAACAACTCCTCTGGATGAGTTAAGTAATATCAAGGATAACTTGAAAGGCATGAGAATTGTGGCCGACGATAGTGGTACTGAACGTAGAATTAAGCACAATGACCAGTTAAGATATTATCCCATTAATATGGTTACTACCAACACTCTGCGGCCATGTTTAATTGTTTACGATGTGCAACGTGATTTGGAAGATGAAGGCTTTTTAAATGCAGTCTGGGATCAGAATCTAAAGGTACTATGATTACGAAGAGTATTGTGAAAAATTTAAAATTGTGTATAGGGCTGGTAAAAGAGATAGTAATGTGATTCACTATGATGTGGAGTTTGGTACGGAGATGTGAAAGGAGGTTATTGAGAAAGGCCGTATTTTTATACACAACATTTAATGCAAAGTTTACTTCACCATTAATCCATTGTTTTGGATTCCTTAGGTTTGGTCGTGCGGCTAAGAGTTGTAGGGAAAATGTGTTCTTCTGATCTTTCTGTGGCAAGGAACCAAGTGAAGCACTGCACAGTTAAAAAGGAAGGAGGTTCTCCCGTACGGACCAATTGTTTTCGATTTGGAAAGCCAGCAGTTCATGACTGTAGGTCTGATGATTGTCCTACTTATAAGCGGGCATGGGACCATCTGATTTAGTCAAATTGATTTATAAGTAGCTCAGTAATTTGTTATTTTTATTTAGGGTTTCTGATTTTTGGTTTTAGTTGTTTATAGGTTTCGGTTTTTCATATTTTGTTCAGTTTTTTTTTTATTTCTTTTCTTTTAGGAGTTTGGTTTTGATGTTTGGGATTTCTGGTTTCTTGGTTAGGTTTTTGTGTTTTTAGGTATTTGTTTTATAATTTTTGTTTTATATCGACTTTTTTGTTATCTATATTTTTAGAATTTGTAGCAAAATTAAACATAATAAAAAGAAAATATACATATATTTTATTATGTTTACTGTTATTAACATAATTTATTTCTACTAGACCAGCATATCATCCTTTCCTCATTCAGCTCTGCTGTGCTCGTGGAAGTATCCACAGCAGCACTTGTGAGTTTAATTCTTCTTTCTGCTTCAAAGTGTTCTGGTAGAGCAGAAAGCTCAGCAAGCCCATTTTTTATCTCCATGGACACATTTTTTTGTCTGCCTGTATCTGATGATCATGTTCTTAACAACTGCCTTACATCTTTGTAGATGCTCAGCAGCTATTTGTTCCATGATGTTTCCGGAAGAAAAGTCCATGTTTGGTTGTTCACCGTTGCAGCATATCCTAGATATTATAATAATAATAATTTTAATTTAATTATTTTTAGTAAGTAATAATAATAATAATTTTATTGCATGCCAAAAGACAAAACAAGTGTGTTTTTATTTGCATGAACACATTGTAAATGAGTTCAAAAATGTTTTCAGTGCATAAGAAGAAATATTTATTTTACTGGCAGAAATATTATCCTGCCAATCTTGGGAAAGTTCACAAAACCAAATAAGCAGTTGCAAGTACTGTGGTATTAGCAAATCTTGTGGGTTTTGTCTGTGGGGTATTTTTTTACAATATGGTAACATCTACATTGTGGTGGCTTCACATTTATTTCCAATTTCTTTACGTGATGTAGAATGATCTAATACTCAGCAGTGGTGTTTATTCCAGTACTTCATTATAGATTTGTTATAGAAAACTTGATTCATGTCAGGTTGGTTGCCAATGTGGTTGTGACGCTTAACATGTATAACAGAATGCTTGAAAATGGTTGTCATTGTGCACTGTAACACCAAAGAGTTCTCAACAAAAATGACATAAACGGGAAGTAACATCGTCTCCCGAATTGGAAAGGAAGACCGATAAGAGGATGAGTACACCTCCGCCGACCGGGGAGTCTTTAACCCCCGATCGGACTAGAGCCAAGAAACGCAAAGGCACTGGCAACGCCACTCCATTGAAGCCGACACCACTGACCAAGTGTACGGATAAAATGATGCAAGCAATAGAAGAACTCGTCTGGCTTCCGACCAAGTTACCCCCGATCTAATCGTACCCCTGGACACAGACTGAATTGGCTGAGGGGACGGAAATCGGCGACCTTTGAGGGACAGAGGACTATGATCGCCGAATCTCTGATGTGCTGGAAACGGCGACGAGAACGACCTCCGAGCAATTATAAAGCGTCCATGGAGAAAACACGCATACAAACACGTTAGGCTTCAAACCGGCCTACCACAACCGACATCAAGTACGACGGCCTTCTTTGCACCATTCGAACACCAACGACCGACAGACAGCTTTTACGGAGCTGGTTCACAAAGCCTCACCCATGATTGGGCACAGACTAAAACATGGGCCGTACCCTTCAGGAAGGACACTCTACAAAGACTCAGGTAGCATGAGAACGTGATACCCAGAAGAAGAGGATGTCGCAAGCAGTACGGTCTTCGTGTCACTGTTAGACGAAGACAGAGACAAGAAATTTATGATATGTTAAAGAATTACGTACATATATAATTACTTTTATCACTGAAACAACATCAAATAACGAACTTTCGAACTTACAGTGTAAAACATTCGTTTTTTATACTGGATTATTTGGTGAATAATTAAAAATGAAATCTCAAAAAATTGCTAGAAGATGAAAATAAAGTGGAAGAAATTGTTAAGAGCAACGGAAGAATGAATAAAAAAATTAAGAGAAGATGATAAATATAAAGAGGAAGAAAATGTTAAAACCAAAGAAAAAATAAAAAGAATAACAGAGGATGATAGAAATAAATTTTAAGAGAGAAAGTTTGAAAACTAGAGAACTTGTACACAAATTAAGATCAGAAAAATTATATCAAACCAAAGAGCGATTAAATGATAGGGAACAAAGACAAACGAAATGATGATGAACTCTAATTTAGGGAAAATATTGTCCGATAACATGAGAGGTGTAATGAACTAAAAGGTAAGAATTTTTAGCAATTTATTAAAAATCGAGTATGTATGTTTCAGTGTACATGTTGTTCTTGTATAACAGAAATTCCAGAATAAATAAATAAAATTAAACAAGAAAATTAAAAAAAATACTTTTCTAAATTATGTATTAAATTACATACACACATTTTTAAAAGTATACAAATTTTATTTCACCGATAACTTAAGAAATTTTTCACATCTTTTTTGCTTTTTTATTATTATTGAATTATTATTTATTGTAAAATTTTTTTACAAAAAACAAATTAAAAATAGTTAAAAAAAGGAGATGAAATCTGATTCGAAAAAAGATTGTAAAATATTGTAACACTGTTGCAATGAAAATTTATAAATTATATTGCTTTATTTTAAGTAATAAAAAAAAGTGTAATATTGTTAAGGACATTCATTCAACAAAAATTTACAAAGAATGAAAAAATATAATTTCCTCAGAAGTAATATTATCTACTGTACAATAAAAATTCACAAACATTGAAAATTAATAATAAAAAATGATAAAATAGCAGAAAAGTATTCTAAACTAAATTTTTCATTAAAAACAATTACTTCTTGTAGTTTTCATCACTTTCTTCTTCAGAAAAATCATTTACCTCACTGCAGTTACTTCTGTTTTGATTAAACAGATGACACTGATGGTAAATATTTAAGC
Source organism: Lycorma delicatula (assembly GCF_047948215.1). Taxonomy (NCBI): domain Eukaryota; kingdom Metazoa; phylum Arthropoda; class Insecta; order Hemiptera; family Fulgoridae; genus Lycorma; species Lycorma delicatula. Next base: position 36,411,035 of record NC_134460.1, on the reverse strand, counting down.
AGAATTAACAGGTCTTTGTTTTAATTGTGATATCTGTTCTGGATCGCCTAATGACAACGAGTACATCTGAAAACTTGACGTCATTCTTTCTCAAATTCTTTCATAAATTAACTGAAATAAATTCTTTGTCAACATCTTCATATTTATAAAATAATTCATCAATACTTTCTTGCTGAACTTTAATGTGAACAAATTATGTCAGGATTATTGACTGCTTATTAAAAACTTTCCTGTAAATAAATGGAAATGTATTACTGTACAGTGATTTAAAATTCTTGAAATCATGTAATTCCATTTTGCAAAGATACTTTTTTGAACATTGGCAAACCAGCTGCTGTCAATCCCTAGGTGTCAGTATCTGTAAAAATTCATTATTTTTTCTTGTTTCATTCTATCAGCGCTTGAACATTTACTGCTTCCATATGCATATAGCCTTTTAACAAGAATTTATGACTAATTCACTTTATCTACGGATATCGGTGTAAAATGATAAAACACATATCCAAATTTGTGTACTGTGCATAGCAATTTTATGACCGTAATACTATTTCCTCAGTTTTTTATTTGACAATGTTTTGTTCAGCCTATCTTAGAATCAAAGAAGATATTTCATTACTACCATGTCATAAATTGTGAAATTAATGTTCGCAACTTCCTGCAGTAGAAACTTTTAGATTTTTGTTAACAATGGTGTTGATAAACATTTTTGTAAATCAGCTGTCGACACACTTATTGTTCTTTGCATCTTGAGTATTTTATTGTTTGATCAAAACACTTCCATGTATAAATCAGAGGTATCACAGTATATGACTATGTAAAGCAACTTTTTTGATACATTTTCTCTACCTACCTTATTTTCAGCACATAATTGTTAAATACAACTTCTCTAAATTTAAATCAGGACTTAAAAACAGTTTCTTAGTTTTCAAGCATGAACAATGGCTCTCATATTTCAGGATAACATTTATGTTTTGAATAATATTTTGAATTATTTCCTCTGGTGTTTTCATAGCAGGTGTATGCCATCCTACTTTTTAAAATATAATAACAAGAATTTTCTTTTGGTTTTGTACCATCCATACCTATACATCTTTCTTATAATCTTACTTCAATATAGGATGCAATGATCTGTGTTTTTAAGTCGTGACCCTTTCTTGAATCCCAGTAAGCCTTAAAAATTTAATTCAGTTGTAACTAAGTAATTTTTTGATAACAGTTCATTTAACACACATACGAAGGCTTAATCTCTACCTTTTTTATTTGATTGCTTTCACCAGCTAAGTATTTCTGTTTGCTAATATTACAAGTCTACTGTTCAATTTTCTCTATCATTTTTTACCTTGCTGTTAAATAACTGATTTAATTAATACCTTTTTCTTAGGTTTATGTGTTTCTACATTTATATTTTCTACAGCAACATTTTTTTACCTATTTTTTACAATTACAGTTTGAATAAACTGAAACCTTTATAATTGTGCAGCTAGTCGAAAAATTGAATATTTTACCGTGTTTTTTAATTAAAATTAACAATTCCAAAATACAAAATATTGAAAGCCTTCAAAAAACAAGAATAATTAGCATAAGATCGATTACAATGCATTTACAGTAAGATTTTCCCAAATTCCAGGATAGAATTACCCACATTAAAGCACAAATATATATTATAACCAGCTGTTACCACAACATGGATAATGTGAATTTTATAGGTAATGTGATTTCTATTAAAAAAAATTTTCCCAGATTTCTTTATTTACTTACTAATGATTCTGATCATGTATTTAATCTTTTGTTTAAAAGCTGATTTTTCAATTTCAATTACTCAACAATGAATTTCATAAGCTGCATATTACTGGCCTAACAATAACTAGTCATATTACTAAGACCTTGTAACGTTCAAAGGCAGAATAGGGGACCTAAAGGAAGTGGCACTAAGATTTTCATAATCTTTGAGTATAAGCCGAAATACAATTGCAATTAGCACGTAAAACATCATGTTGAGCAGTCCACTGGAACTCTGACATATCATGAAAACTACTTACATTATTCTAGTGATTAAATAAGAACATTAGGAAAAATTAGCACATTTAGAAGTTTCTTTGAACAGCTAACGAAACATTTTTTAACATATTTTAAACATTAATAAAAAACTATTATTTTAACAAAACATATCCCATTCAAGAAAATAATTATTATTATTAATAAATAATAAATTAAAAATAATAATAATAATATTATTAATAATTATAATAATAAAAATGAAATGATTATTTAGAAAAAACTGCTATAAATTATTAGAATTGTGAATGTTAGAAAGTTTAGATAGAACTAATATGAAATGAATACCATTATAATTTACTTAAAATTAAATACTTTATTTAATATGATATCAAAATATTTTAAAATTCAAATTTATTGTGTTATGAAATTCATTCTTTTATCATATGTCACCTTTGTCACCTTGTGACTCATCTCATCTCACACTATCCACATTAAAATTATAAATACGAGTTAGAGGTATAAAACACCATGTACACATGATGTACTTAAGACTAATTGTTCTAAGAGGTATACAGTGATATTTGCACTTGGTGTTTACCTCAGTAAAATTTGTACTTTTAGTCATTTTAGAAGTAGCTACCTCATTTATTGTTCTCAACTGGGAATAGTGTTGTATACCTCTGGAAAGAGTGCCAAAGATACCATATGAATCATTCAAACCCCTTTTTCGACAAAAATGGCAATGGTGTCCTTTACATCCAGGCCACAGATATGGTACACATGGCAATTTTTTGTACACCTGTCATAAATGGAATGAGAACCTGCTTTATCCCAAACATATCTTCTTTTCTGCAATCAATTAACGTAGCGAAATGTATTTGAACTTTGGTACATGTTTTGTTATGATAATTTGAATCCATCAATTTTTTATAAGTGATAACATATTCTTTCTTCTGGTTCACTTTCGTATTTTAGCTACAGATGCACTCTTATTTCTCACACTGAGTCAAGGTAGTATGTACCAGGCATTATTTCACAGATAAAATGTTACAAAGTGAGATAATAATTAGTTTTGCTTACTTTGAGAAGATTGATACTCATTGTGCAACCATTCCCCACTGGTGAACAGACTGGTAAGAGCTGAATATTCACTTTATTTTGGTGGATTTATGAAGAGTGAATTGGAGAAAAGAAAAGTTTACAGCAAAGGCTTGTAGAGTCAACCAAGGATGGCTGGTTGGCCTATTAGTTAATTTAGCAATACAGTGAAATGTAGAAGATAAAGGCCTTAGAGGAAGTCAGACTACAATGTATAAAACAGATAATTGAGGATGTAATTTGCAAAATTTTCTAAAGAAGCAACATAGTTAAGTTACAGTTTTAAAATCAGCAAAGAACAAAATGGAAGAGAAAATAGCATCAAACCAATTGATTAATAACTCCAAAAAATTATGTTGGCTTGGCAAGCTGGTATGCAACAGTATATTTACTGATATCCTAATAAAAAAGACAGTTGGAAACACCATTTTACTATTAATTTTCCGTAGTAAGCCAGACATGGGAAGTTTCTTATTCTTGAGAAAAAAAAATTGTAGCGAATAACTGTCTACGCTGTTTTTGTAGTCCTGACAGGTCACCAACTTACTACAATTATGCTTATGAGATCTAACAGACAAAGTTTTTTATCTTATATTCTATAATATACTATATATACATATATATATATATATATATATATATATATATATATATATATATATATATATACATATATATATAATATACTATAATATAGTATATTATAGAATACAGTATAATAAGAATAATAATAATATATTGTATTGTGGAGTGTTGCTAAATGACAGAGCAAATAATTTCAAAAGAAGTATGTGAGTTAATAACTGAATTCAGAGATATCCCATTTCCAGTTAGCCATTTCATACTAATGTTTCTAAATCTCCTCCACAAATATTTGATTTAAATGATTGTTGTTTATCCTAGATTATTCTAGATACAACAGAATTGTTTAATATTTCAGTACACAATTAAATTGTATTGTAAAATTCTAACAGTTTTCTTTTCAATATTTCAGGACAGGCTTGCCCTATTCAGTTTTATCTGGCAGTGGTAAAAGTTCTTAGTATGATTCCAAGTACACTTAAATTTACAATTCCTCACTCCAACAATAACCCTGGAGTTGCTATCACTGCAGATTGTTACCACAGGTATTATTTATTTTTGAAAAAAATTAAGAAATAGATATGATTACATAAAAACAACACTATGGGGTAAATAAAATCAAATGGCGATAAAATTATTTTATTACAGGTCTTTATTTTAGTGAAGAGTAGAAATTAATCTTTTCATTGAGCAAAATAAAAATAAGATCTTTTTGGTTATATTTGATTCATTTTTCATATGAAAAAAAACAAATACTGATTTCTTTAAAAACAGATTATTCAGATGTCAGCAACTATTATTAGAAACAATTTAATTTCATAAACATAACTGATTTTTTAAATATTTACACCTCATCCGCATCTCATTGTGCCATTGTTGGTGTAGGTGGCTGGGGGTTGCTTATTGTTCCCTAGTTGAACGGATTGCAACATACAAATTTTGAAATAAAAGATTCTCATTACCCTGAAGTTTCTGGTTCAAATCTGGCTACTGTCTTTTCAGTATATTTTATAATGAAAAGTATATTTTATAATGCTTCGGCAGACATTTGCATCATTAAATTGTATATTAAATTTCGCCTTCACGAAGGACTCAAACGGACATCTTTATATCCAACCTAACATGATTCCTTCAACGAAAACGCGGAAGCGCGAACCCCGCGCTCATACCAACTAAAATTATGTTTTACGCAACATATAAATTCAGACCTGCATCCAAATAAGCCACCAATCTAGGTCACCTAACAAGGAGAACGTAACCTGTTCCGGTCCGCTCAGGGGCCGGGGACAAATCCCGCACTCCCATCATAGTCTCGCGCGGCATTCCCAAGTCACAACCAGTACCGCCACCGGCGGAACGAAGCAACGCCCCCGGTGGTACGGGCTACCATACCCAGGCAGCGCGGCCATCCCCACCAGCGGGAGCCCGAAATCGAATCACAAACATCACCAATATAATCGTGGAACGATGCCAATGCGCCTACTTCAACCAATCCAATGCTTAGGCTGGAACCCTAGCCACCCGGGATACTACCACGATCGAGTACCTCGATTTAACTCCCTTTGCAGATCTACATACTGCAAGAAAAACAGTCGCTATGTACCACTCCTCGCGGATCATCCACTTAATACGGAGATTCAGAAAGAAATGTATTCTCTCCAGTTCCCTAACAGCTCGTGAACGTTCGACCTCGTATCGGGGACAGACGTAGAGGACGTGGTCCACTGTATCCTCAGTCCCGCAATCCGGGCATTGACTCGAATACACCATACGAAACCTAGCCAAATTCGCCCGAAAGGCATCATATCATGCCCGTAGAGATATTGTGAGATTCACCTAAATCACACTATAGGAAATATACCATACCTGTGGGGGATTCTTGCCACTTGACCTGCTAAGACGCAAGGTCCCGGTCTTTAATCTCCTGCTTTCGTTCTGACGTCAATAAGTAATTTAACTTGGGAATATAGCGTTCCTTACGCTTATTAGCCAATATATCTATTGGTTTGTCTGCGGGTATAACAAAGACTGCCTCCCGTGAGATTGTTCTATAACAGCCAGCAAGAGGAATTGCTGGGATTTTGTCGGGTAAGCCCTCAAATATGACAACTACACGCAGCGAGGTACGCGCAGCCGGAGGCCTGATTATCTTCTTGTCACTTTTCGCACCTCTTGCTGCTGCTGAATAGTTTATGCAAGTGCAAGCAATTACAAAAACGCTGAGTACGGTCCCCACTCTGAAAACAGCGTATGCAGGACTAATGAACTTAGTCTTGCTAAGGCGATTAGTCCAGGTAGTACTAGGGCTAGCCATGATAAGGCTCGCTGCCCTATCTGGGCGAATCATTGCTCGTTACAGGGTATTTACACAAGCAATCGTTGCCACTTCTCCACGTGGGAAGAAGTTTTTGTAAATCGAAAACTCTATCGATTTACAAGACCGTCTCTGAGGCAGATGCATGTCTAAATCAAACACCAGATACCAAGAAGGAACTCTCAAAAACGAACAAATCATGAACGCTCCACGCTTTTCATACAGATGCTGTTAAAACCTTAGTCGGTAAGAATTCAAAACCGTGGAAGGAACCACTTGACACTGGTTTAAATAAACACCAAAGCAGAACCAAGTCACGGCTACAACTTTGATTATAAACATCAGAAGGACCAAAGTGTAGGATAAGGTTGCGTCATTTTAATTCTCATTGCAAAACAATTCTTCATAAAAAAATTTCAGGTTACGTTAACCCTTGCCATATTCCAGCTATTAATATTTTTTACAATTTATTTCAAAAATGACCACAGTACATTTCAAGTAGTAGTATACTCTAATATAAAAAAAAAAAATTTTTTGGTGCTTAATGATTGAAAAGTTATTTTATTTAATGTTGCCCATGCTTTATTAACATATTTCTGATGTCTTTCATTTAAACCAAATGAAAGATATGCAATTTAAAAGGTACTGATAAATATAAATTTTTTACACTTTAATTTTTGTAATTAAGAGGATGAATACAAAGAATGGAAGATAGAAATGAAATAAGAGCAGAGAATGTAAATTATCACACTGAGAAAGATGAATAAAAATCAGTTATTATTTTTGCTAGCTTACTTTTTTCATTAAATTATTTAGTTTAATTTTTAATAAAAAAGCAAATATTTCAGTTAAATTCACTGGTATAGATTGAAATTACACTCATTTACTGATACTAATAAGCAAATACAGAAATTTAGCTAAATAATAAGTTTCTTTTACTTAAATTTGACATTAATTACTAGGTCATTGTTCAATTAACCATAATTGTACTGAAAAAATTTACATATTACTAAAATAGCTGCCTTTATGAGCATTTGTAATGTAAAAAACTATAGGAAGCCCCTGAAAAAGTCAGTGGTACCCAGTATAAAAAACTTTTTCATTAGTTGAGTTTTTGACAAATTTGTTTAAAAAGTACAAAAAAATGGAGATTTTTCTCAGGTATTTGTCATGTCCAGGATTTCAGTGTATGTAGAAGTACTGCTATAAAAACATTCATTAAGGTCACGGCGGCTGAAAACCATTTCAATCTGCTAAATACGTTGGTTATTCTACAGAATGGTTAAACGATTTTATGGTGATTTTTGATGGTAGATCTTGAAATGTAACAGACAAAGATTATCTCTGCATCCAGTTAAGCCCAACAACGATAGTAATAAAGAAAAATATTCAAATCTTGTAAAGAATGAGCCATATTAGTTTTAAGTAAGTCTTCCAGCATAATACAGTTGATCATTTAACTGACTCATCAGTTCAATATTAATATCATATATTTTTAACTTAAATATGTTAAAGTTAAAAGATTATATGTTAGGTTAAAGAAGAAATTAATTTTTTTATTCGCTATGAATCATTCTATCAATTTATACCAGTTCTATTCAAGGTAGGGAATTGTAACATGTATGCCAAGATATAGTGTATTATTATTACCTTCGGTTCAACAGGTACCTACATCCATCTCATGATGTACATTTACATTTACTTGTGATACACTTATACTCTGAGTTTGCTCGGGAATGCACGTATTAGTAGAATGTAGGAGATATGCTTTATCTGGATGAGTACTTCAGTACCAGATTGAGATTTATATTTAATTAAAGTATTACAAAACAAAGTCCCCAGAAATTATTAATAGCTTTTCCCTCAAATCACACAAATACCAAGGTTGCAATAAATCTTCTTGTTTTCACAATGAGGTATGTCCAAAATGAAACCAAATTATTTCAATTTTTTTTTTTATTGTTTAATCGGACTTATCCTCCCTCAATGTAAATAACTACTCCCACTTTTTTTTTATAAGTTGCAATGCATTCTGGTAATTGTTTCATGTATAGCATGCAGACCCCACAGCAATTTTTGTCTAATTTCTTCTACCATCTAGAATTACTTTCAGGGTGGCATTTATTTTTGGAGTTAGCTGGTCCTAAATTAAATGAACTGAGGGGCTGAGGTATAATAACTGTGTTGTGCATTATCAAAAGTTCTTGAATAAGGATCACTACAAGCAAGAGAGAATTGTCATAATGCAGAACCCTTGCATCTTTCCTGTGCTTCTTTTCATTTTCAGAGTTTCCTTTGATTACTGCAATATTTCCAAGTAAAACTGTTTTTCTAAAGTTGATACATACTCATAGGATGTACTCATAATCATTGAAACAATTTTACTGATACAGTTGATTTATATTTGAGTGAATTTGTTAAGAGTGAGGCAAACCATTCTTAACATCATGTACAGTTCATACTATCTTCTCCATACGTCTTCTGCAACACTTTCATCAAGTTCTATAGGTATCTTGCCCGGTTTAAAGCAAAATTTCACAAGAAGTTGCTTTTCAAAAATACTCATCCTTTTCTTTTTACACAAAAAAATATTTACTACCTCATTCATATGTTTGAGGAATAGAAATGAAACAGAATTATATGACACACAAAATATTATTTCTAAAGAACCCATTCTTTCTAGGATTCTTTAGAAATAGTATTTTATCTGTTTGTAATGACACAATACCATTAGGTATTATTTATTCCTATGAAACCAGACAACAGATTTGTTTTCAGGTAACTCAACATAATATATCTGTTTATAAGAAACAGCCTTATACTTCTTTCACTTCCATTTTAAATCTTATTAAACAGGTTAAGAAATCACTTTACCAATTTAATGCACAATGTTACTATCAATGAATTTTTAAACAGCAATTATAAAAGAATTTGGATAAATGCTGAATATACTTTTTACATGTTACATAAGGATGTGCTCAAATAATTATACATTAATGTCTTCCAAATTGCAATTTTTTTTTGAGGGGGTACAATGAAGGTTTGCTAGTGAAGGTTTATTAGTGCTCAAAATCAATGATTCTGTAATATATAAACTAATTCTATATCAAGATGCGCTAAGTATAAAGTTAAATAAACTTAATAACAGAAAAATAAAATTAACAAAGAAACCGCATTATAACATAGCAAAAAAACAAAAAAGCAAAGCACAATATAAAACACCAAAAAATGTATTACAATAAATATTAAATAATCGAATATCGACGTCTGGCTTCAAGAAACAACAAGATATTCGATATTCTCATTTTGTTTTGTAGAATATCTTGGATGTTAGAATCTTGTACAGTCTCAGATTGATCATTTCTTTTTGAATTTGAGAGTTGTAAGTAAAGTAAAGCAGTTACTTTTATACAGATTTGTATACCAGTGTTGTTTGGTGGTTAGGTTTCAATCAACACCTATTTCAGGTTAGGCTGACCCAGGACTGTACAAGACTACACTTCATTTACATTCATAGTTATTATTCTATTCTTATTCATCCTCTAAAATGGTACTTTGTGGTGGTTCCACAGGCTAAACAGAAAAGGAAAGAAAAGTTGACCGTTCCTGAGATGTGTGTTAATTATCAACTACAGAATCCTAGATTCCCAACCACTAAAGAATACTAGATCATGGATACAATCTAGGATTCAAATTTATATAAAACTAACTGTCTTTACTAGGATTTGAATTTTAGAACTATTGGCTTCGAAGTAAGCTGATTTGCAGTCATGAGTTTACTACCAGACCAACCTGGTGATCGGAGTTATTTATCTACTATAGCAATTCAGTCACCTTGCCACCTTCCTCGAAGAGTGCGTTTAACTGAATTAATAAAATCGGTAGTAGTAATATGTGTGATGAAAGACGGTTGGCTACTTGACCTTTAGTAACGGAATCTACATGGCTAGGGATCAAGCAGAAACGTAATAATTAATATAAACTTTAATCAAATCTAATTCTACAGGACCACTCTTTTCTGGTTGTGTGAAACTGACATACAAAGAAATGCAAAGTTCACAGAAAGGAATACGAGTAAGAGTAAGTTAGGTTAGAAAGAAGAAACAAAGGAATAATGTAATTCAGGAGTGCTTTTCCCATTATCTGTCAACATATCTAACTTACTTTATTTATGGGTTTTTTTCTTAATAATGTGAGAATTATTTAAATACTATTATATTTATATCTTTTTAAATTTATTCTACACTTTTTTCATTAAAACTGTTCACGAAACGAAATCATAGTTTATGCAATAAACCAGATTATTTTTTTCGATATTAATTACAACAAACATCAAAATGAAAGGAAAACATTCAGGTGGCCAGTAAGCGGAAATACCTCCCAAATTTTAATATATAAGTCACACTGCCGCCATGTGCTCAACACTCTTGTACAAATCGATCAATTACATGTAGATGCGAACTGCTTCTTATTTAGATTCTTCGCCTAAAATATCTACATGTGCATTAAGTTGTTTGGGTGTGTGACCACGTTTGAGGATCAACAAAATTTTTTGAACGATTCACAATTAGATTAACGTAATTTTCCGGGTGGTTACGAATCCCAGCGTACGCAATCTAAGAAGACTACATAACAAAGGCGATACGAAAAATACAACTACTGTAATGTATGGAAGTGTCCGAAATAAAGTAAACAATCACATACACCGTTAGAATTATAAGTAAATATGTAAAACTAAGTAATTTCAACAATTAACATTTCTTGACAGATAACAGACTAAGGGTTCCTTTCGCTCTTCACCGAGAATCAGAAAAAAGGATTTTTTAGATTTAAAAAAGATTTTTGTTTTTTAAAATTAATGTATAGAAAGTTAAAAATTTAAGTAACAATAAAATTATTATAAATTCTGTTTCATAGCAATCATTCAGAAATTATGATAAAAAAGTAAACATTCACATTCACGATAAAATCTTGAAATTAGAAGACATGAGTACACAATTTATAGAGATACTGAATATAAACTGAAAGATGTTACAAACACAACGAGGAATAGCAGTGGATAGATAATAACGGATGATATAAATTATTTTATATTTTTTCAACATTTTATATTTTGGAGGCTGGATTAAAAGAAGATAAGCTGAAAATCCAATTTAATAATTATAAATCTATTATAATCTTTTTCCATTACTATCTATTTAAACCTGTTCGCGGCTCGATCAAGATACTGAGAGATGAATAATTTAAAATGTTTATATAATCACAATTTACTGCCTTAAAAACATCAAGTAAAACAAGACAAATCAATAATAAAACAACTAATAAAAATAGTAATCACAACCACAATAATAATCAGAATAGTAATAATGACAACAGCAAACAGAATAATGATAATAATAATAATAAACATGATTATATACAAAATAGAATTTGAAAATAATCGTCAGGATTTATTTACAGGTAGTTAAATATAATTCAGTCCCATTGACAAAAGACATTGGCATGACCGCTAGTATTAACACTTTTAATCACTAGTCTTGTATTAACAATAGTACAATAGATAAGACAACTATAAAGTTTTATCACTGCAAATACCTTTGATGTTTACAAAATGTTTACAAAATGAAATTCTGTACATTATCTCTTCCGCTTGTAGTCACAGTAACTCGCCGAACGTACTGGAATTACTTGTAACATTACCCTAATCGCGTCAAACGTAATTCACTAGAAAGTCGCTCCTTCACTGACCTCCTTGCAGAATACTCTCGCTGCATGGCACCTCACAGAACTCTACTCGCAGACTTACATCATAACGTCTCGCTTAGACCGACTGTCAACTGATCTTTCCCGGAATATTTATACTCCTATCTTCTTTACCTGCAAGACAAGACCCCAGTTGAGCGTGAGAACGATCAACCGAGCCCTTTAATTCCCACGGATTCCTAACCTGGTCAGGTAACTCTTTTCACGAAACATTTGTTCAGGTGTGTCAGTAGGCAGTATTACAAAGGACGATTCCTTTTAGCCCTTTCAGGATGCCTCCCGTTATTGTATTTTCTACTACTTTCTTCTTAATTGGTACGAATCCGCTACCCAGGTCCGTTATTCAGTCTTGTTACAATATATATAACTTTTTATCGTATGGTGTAAATATTTTTTATTTTTTTACTAAAAACACATGTATACATTTTCATTGTCCTCTTACCGTACATTTGTTATGCGAAAAAGTCTATAATATGAATGCGTGGGAATTTTTACAAATATACAAAAATAAAAAATTGTTCAGTTCAAAACTCATTAATGAACAAATAAAGTTTGCATCTGTTAACGTGTTTTCTACATCGGCAATAAAAAATGAATTAATAAAATTTAATCGGTTCAGGCCTAGACTTGATCGGGTAACTCAGCAATTTGCTTGCGTGCTTCTTTTAAATACATACTTTAAAATATATAATATTGTGGTGTGATGTTATGTGGCTTTTGTATGTAAGACTGACGAAATTTAATTGTATTTTAATTCCCTGATGATGCTGATACATTGATGCGGCAGAACGTGCAGGGAATTCCTATGAAAAATGTATGGTAAGTCAATTAAAATTATATATGTTTTTAGTAATTTATATATATATATGTTGTGTTAAATATAAAAAAAATAATTATAATCGTCTAGTTTCAAAAGCAGATAAATCGAAAAATGTAAATTTTTCAAGAATGCCGAAAAATTGTTCTTTCAGAATTATGAAATGATAAAACATTGTGATTTATTTGAGAAATAGTATTAGGGTAAGGTATTTTTCATTCTGAAATTTAACTTCTTAATGTTTATAGTTTGAGATATTTGACAAAGTTCATGTGGATGTATCTGTTTTTTATATAATCCAATCTGGATTATTTGGTTTTGAAATAAACTTAAGAGCCATAATAATTATACAAAACGTATGATTATTTCTGCTAGTTATAACAAAATTAAAGGAAAATTTTGGTTCTTGTGTAATAGATTTTATCTAAAAACTCAAATAAAGTTTAGGTAAAAATTTCCAATATAAAAACATTTTATAAAAGTATATTTGGAATTTCTTCTGCTTTTTCACACGGTTCAGTTTATGAATTATTTTCTATTGCCGTAAAAAGTAAAGTAATGTTAAACAGATTAAATTTCTCCATGTTACCCCGAAATGTTTTGATAGTAATTTCTTCACATCTTTTATTTTTAGAAATTAGCATCTTCCCTTTTCGATCATATTTGACTTGAACGCCTTTAATGACTTTCCCAGGTTCGCAAATACTTTTAAATTTTCTAATGTCATTACAGTAATTGTCCTCACCACGTATTGGTATATTATTAGGTTTCTTATAACTTCTGAATTTTAATCGTTTTGGAGGGTTAAATCTAATATGTATCTTCCCGTTAGGTATAATAACTGTTTGGATAATAGTCTTCCAATCAAATATGATATCTTTTAATAAGACTACAGTTCCAAAATCTGAAAAAATAACATCGTACTGTGCAGGAAAACAGTATATAACATTCTTAGCTTAATTAATTGTTCAATGTGACCGAAAGCTCTGTCTGCAGGCAGAAAAAAATGGCCAACTACAGGAAAAACTAATAGTAATTGTTTCACATTTTTGGAAGAAAAATTCAGAAACTACGGACAACATTCCAACCACGATTGTTCTTGTTTTGTCCCCTTCACCACAACCGTTACAGGCAAAGCGAATTTCTGTAATACACTCTGGAATTTGAAGTTTTGTTACGCAGTGATACAACGCTAGTTATTTCGTTAGATCATTTATTATAATCGGCTTCATTCCATTCATAGATGAAGACGTTTTCATACAATTGTATAATGGTCTCGAGTAATAAGCAATAAGGGATGGGCGGCAGAACCTGATTTTTTTTGGCAACCAAAAGAAATAGTTAAAAGAATCGCCTTTCTTTTTTCAATAGATAGTAAAAGGTTTTGTATTTCAGCCGATGAATATCTTTTCCTATAAGGAGTCGCTTTAATATGATATATTTTTCACACGTTTTATTTTTTCCTACAAAGAAACACAGGTTGAAAATTTATTAACCCGTGGTCTAATAAAACCAATGTTGAACCGCGTTCTAAAAATATGACGAAAAAACTTTCTTTGACCGTCATTCTTTAATTATTATGAAACATTATTATATGTTTCATTCTCATAAAGCTTTATTATAATGTAAATAACATTAGTAACACTATTTTTTGATAACAATAGTGTATCAAGAAAGGCCTTCTGGCATATTTAAACCTTAAATAAAACATTTTGTGGACAAGGAACAAGCTCCTTTTCTGTTAATAACAGTACGGTTTTTTTTTTGGCTTCTGCATATTTTACAATAAAATTATCTTTACCGTAAGAACATGTATACAAATTTTCATCAATTTACTTTCAGTAGTTTTTAATCACTCATCAGGACAAGTTGATTTATAGGTACAAAAGTTTGGGCAAATTTGACACACCGGACAAGACACACCGGACAAGACACACCGGACAAGACACACCGGACAAGACACACCGGACAAGACACACCTAGACCAATCAGGCGTACAGATGGGAGTTAGAGGACCAAATCAGGCGTACAGATGGGAGTTAGAGGACCAAATCAGGTGTACAGATCCTGTAAGTGACACACCGGACTAGACACACCGGACAAGACACACCGGACAAGACACACCGGACAAGACACACCGGACAAGACACACCGGACAAGACACACCGGACAAGACACACCGGACAAGACACACCTAGACCAATCAGGCGTACAGATGGGAGTTAGAAGACCAAATCAGGCGTACAGATGGGAGTTAGAGGACCAAATCAGGCGTACAGATCCTGTAAGTGACACACCGGACTAGACACACCGGACTAGACATACCGGACTAGACATACCGGACTAGACACACCGGACTAGACACACCGGACTAGACACACCGGACTAGACACACCGGACTAGACACACCGGACTAGACACACCGGACTAGACACACCGGACTAGACACACCGGACTAGACACACCGGACTAGACACACCGGACAAGACACACCGGACAAGACACACCGGACAAGACACACCGGACAAGACACACCGGACAAGACACACCGGACAAGACACACCGGACAAGACACACCGGACAAGACACACCGGACAAGACACACCGGACAAGACACACCGGACAAGACACACCGGACAAGACACACCGGACAAGACACACCGGACAAGACACACCGGACAAGACACACCGGACAAGACACACCGGACAAGACACACCGGACAAGACACACCGGACAAGACACACCGGACAAGACACACCGGACAAGACACACCGGACAAGACACACCGGACAAGACACACCGGACAAGACACACCGGACAAGACACACCGGACAAGACACACCGGACAAGACACACCGGACAAGACACACCGGACAAGACACACCGGACAAGACACACCGGACAAGACACACCGGACAAGACACACCGGACAAGACACACCGGACAAGACACACCGGACAAGACACACCGGACAAGACACACCGGACAAGACACACCTAGACCAATCAGGCGTACAGATGGGAGTTAGAGGACCAAATCAGGCGTACAGATCCTGTAAGTGACACACCGGACTAGACACACCGGACTAGACACACCGGACTAGACACACCGGACTAGACACACCGGACTAGACAAGACACACCGGACTAGACAAGACACACCGGACTAGACAAGACACACCGGACTAGACAAGACACACCGGACTAGACAAGACACACCGGACTAGACAAGACACACCGGACAAGACACACCGGACAAGACACACCGGACAAGACACACCGGACAAGACACACCGGACAAGACACACCGGACAAGACACACCGGACAAGACACACCGGACAAGACACACCGGACAAGACACACCGGACAAGACACACCTAGACCAATCAGGCGTACAGATGGGAGTTAGAGGACCAAATCAGGCGTACAGATGGGAGTTAGAGGACCAAATCAGGTGTACAGATCCTGTAAGTGACACACCGGACTAGACACACCGGACTAGACACACCGGACAAGACACACCGGACAAGACACACCGGACTAGACAAGACACACCGGACAAGACACACCGGACAAGACACACCGGACAAGACACACCTAGACCAATCAGGCGTACAGATGGGAGTTAGAGGACCAAATCAGGCGTACAGATCCTGTAAGTGACACACCGGACTAGACACACCGGACTAGACACACCGGACTAGACACACCGGACTAGACAAGACACACCGGACTAGACAAGACACACCGGACTAGACAAGACACACCGGACTAGACAAGACACACCGGACTAGACAAGACACACCGGACTAGACAAGACACACCGGACTAGACAAGACACACCGGACTAGACAAGACACACCGGACTAGACAAGACACACCGGACTAGACAAGACACACCGGACTAGACAAGACACACCGGACTAGACAAGACACACCGGACTAGACAAGACACACCGGACAAGACACACCGGACAAGACACACCGGACAAGACACACCGGACAAGACACACCGGACAAGACACACCGGACAAGACACACCGGACAAGACACACCGGACAAGACACACCGGACAAGACACACCTAGACCAATCAGGCGTACAGATGGGAGTTAGAGGACCAAATCAGGCGTACAGATGGGAGTTAGAGGACCAAATCAGGTGTACAGATCCTGTAAGTGACACACCGGACTAGACACACCGGACTAGACACACCGGACTAGACACACCGGACTAGACACACCGGACAAGACACACCGGACAAGACACACCGGACAAGACACACCGGACAAGACACACCGGACAAGACACACCGGACAAGACACACCGGACAAGACACACCGGACAAGACACACCGGACAAGACACACCGGACAAGACACACCGGACAAGACACACCGGACAAGACACACCGGACAAGACACACCGGACAAGACACACCGGACAAGACACACCGGACAAGACACACCGGACAAGACACACCGGACAAGACACACCGGACAAGACACACCGGACAAGACACACCGGACAAGACACACCGGACAAGACACACCGGACAAGACACACCGGACAAGACACACCGGACAAGACACACCGGACAAGACACACCGGACAAGACACACCGGACAAGACACACCGGACAAGACACACCGGACAAGACACACCGGACAAGACACACCGGACAAGACACACCGGACAAGACACACCGGACAAGACACACCGGACAAGACACACCGGACAAGACACACCGGACAAGACACACCGGACAAGACACACCGGACAAGACACACCGGACAAGACACACCGGACAAGACACACCGGACAAGACACACCGGACAAGACACACCGGACAAGACACACCGGACAAGACACACCGGACAAGACACACCGGACAAGACACACCGGACTAGACACACCGGACTAGACACACCGGACTAGACACACCGGACTAGACACACCGGACTAGACACACCGGACTAGACACACCGGACTAGACACACCGGACTAGACACACCGGACTAGACACACCGGACTAGACACACCGGACTAGACACACCGGACTAGACACACCGGACTAGACACACCGGACTAGACACACCGGACTAGACACACCGGACTAGACACACCGGACTAGACAGACACACCGGACTAGACACACCTAGACCAATCAGGCGTACAGATGGGAGTTAGAAGACCAAATCAGGCGTACAGATGGGAGTTAGAGGACCAAATCAGGCGTACAGATCCTGTAAGTGACACACCGGACTAGACACACCGGACTAGACACACCGGACTAGACACACCGGACTAGACACACCGGACTAGACACACCGGACTAGACACACCGGACTAGACACACCGGACTAGACACACCGGACTAGACACACCGGACTAGACACACCGGACTAGACACACCGGACTAGACACACCGGACTAGACACACCGGACTAGACACACCGGACTAGACACACCGGACTAGACACACCGGACTAGACACACCGGACAAGACACACCGGACAAGACACACCGGACAAGACACACCGGACAAGACACACCGGACAAGACACACCGGACAAGACACACCGGACAAGACACACCGGACAAGACACACCGGACAAGACACACCGGACAAGACACACCGGACAAGACACACCGGACAAGACACACCGGACAAGACACACCTAGACCAAATCAGGCGTACAGATCCTGTAAGTGACACACCGGACTAGACACACCGGACTAGACACACCGGACTAGACACACCGGACTAGACACACCGGACTAGACACACCGGACTAGACAAGACACACCGGACTAGACACACCGGACTAGACAAGACACACCGGACTAGACAAGACACACCGGACTAGACAAGACACACCGGACTAGACAAGACACACCGGACTAGACAAGACACACCGGACTAGACAAGACACACCGGACTAGACAAGACACACCGGACTAGACAAGACACACCGGACTAGACAAGACACACCGGACTAGACAAGACACACCGGACTAGACAAGACACACCGGACTAGACAAGACACACCGGACTAGACAAGACACACCGGACAAGACACACCGGACAAGACACACCGGACAAGACACACCGGACAAGACACACCGGACAAGACACACCGGACAAGACACACCGGACAAGACACACCTAGACCAATCAGGCGTACAGATGGGAGTTAGAGGACCAAATCAGGCGTACAGATGGGAGTTAGAGGACCAAATCAGGTGTACAGATCCTGTAAGTGACACACCGGACTAGACACACCGGACTAGACACACCGGACTAGACACACCGGACAAGACACACCGGACAAGACACACCGGACAAGACACACCGGACAAGACACACCGGCAAGACACACCGGACAAGACACACCGGACAAGACACACCGGACAAGACACACCGGACAAGACACACCGGACAAGACACACCGGACAAGACACACCGGACAAGACACACCGGACAAGACACACCGGACAAGACACACCGGACAAGACACACCGGACAAGACACACCGGACAAGACACACCGGACAAGACACACCGGACAAGACACACCGGACAAGACACACCGGACAAGACACACCGGACAAGACACACCGGACAAGACACACCGGACAAGACACACCGGACAAGACACACCGGACAAGACACACCGGACAAGACACACCGGACAAGACACACCGGACAAGACACACCGGACAAGACACACCGGACAAGACACACCGGACAAGACACACCGGACAAGACACACCGGACAAGACACACCGGACAAGACACACCGGACAAGACACACCGGACAAGACACACCGGACAAGACACACCGGACAAGACACACCGGACAAGACACACCGGACAAGACACACCGGACAAGACACACCGGACAAGACACACCGGACAAGACACACCGGACAAGACACACCGGACAAGACACACCGGACAAGACACACCGGACAAGACACACCGGACAAGACACACCGGACAAGACACACCGGACAAGACACACCGGACAAGACACACCGGACAAGACACACCGGACAAGACACACCGGACAAGACACACCGGACAAGACACACCGGACAAGACACACCGGACAAGACACACCGGACTAGACACACCGGACTAGACACACCGGACTAGACACACCGGACTAGACACACCGGACTAGACACACCGGACTAGACACACCGGACTAGACACACCGGACTAGACACACCGGACTAGACACACCGGACTAGACACACCGGACTAGACACACCGGACTAGACACACCGGACTAGACACACCGGACTAGACACACCGGACTAGACACACCGGACTAGACACACCGGACTAGACACACCGGACTAGACACACCGGACTAGACACACCGGACTAGACACACCGGACTAGACACACCTAGACCAATCAGGCGTACAGATGGGAGTTAGAAGACCAAATCAGGCGTACAGATGGGAGTTAGAGGACCAAATCAGGCGTACAGATCCTGTAAGTGACACACCGGACTAGACACACCGGACTAGACACACCGGACTAGACACACCGGACTAGACACACCGGACTAGACACACCGGACTAGACACACCGGACTAGACACACCGGACTAGACACACCGGACTAGACACACCGGACTAGACACACCGGACTAGACACACCGGACTAGACACACCGGACTAGACACACCGGACTAGACACACCGGACTAGACACACCGGACTAGACACACCGGACTAGACACACCGGACTAGACACACCGGACTAGACACACCGGACTAGACACACCGGACTAGACACACCGGACTAGACACACCGGACTAGACACACCGGACAAGACACACCGGACAAGACACACCGGACAAGACACACCGGACAAGACACACCGGACAAGACACACCGGACAAGACACACCGGACAAGACACACCGGACAAGACACACCGGACAAGACACACCGGACAAGACACACCGGA
The DNA here is from genome assembly GCF_047948215.1 of Lycorma delicatula. NCBI lineage: Eukaryota > Metazoa > Arthropoda > Insecta > Hemiptera > Fulgoridae > Lycorma > Lycorma delicatula. Next base: position 36,390,476 of record NC_134460.1, on the reverse strand, counting down.
CAAGACACACCGGACAAGACACACCGGACAAGACACACCGGACAAGACACACCGGACAAGACACACCGGACAAGACACACCGGACAAGACACACCGGACAAGACACACCGGACAAGACACACCGGACAAGACACACCGGACAAGACACACCGGACAAGACACACCGGACAAGACACACCGGACAAGACACACCGGACAAGACACACCGGACAAGACACACCGGACAAGACACACCGGACAAGACACACCGGACAAGACACACCGGACAAGACACACCGGACTAGACACACCGGACTAGACACACCGGACAAGACACACCGGACTAGACACACCGGACAAGACACACCGGACTAGACACACCGGACTAGACACACCGGACTAGACACACCGGACTAGACACACCGGACTAGACACACCGGACTAGACACACCGGACTAGACACACCGGACTAGACACACCGGACTAGACACACCGGACTAGACACACCGGACTAGACACACCGGACTAGACACACCGGACTAGACACACCGGACTAGACACACCGGACTAGACACACCGGACTAGACACACCGGACTAGACACACCGGACAAGACACACCGGACAAGACACACCGGACTAGACACACCGGACAAGACACACCGGACAAGACACACCGGACAAGACACACCGGACAAGACACACCGGACAAGACACACCGGACAAGACACACCGGACAAGACACACCGGACAAGACACACCGGACAAGACACACCGGACAAGACACACCGGACAAGACACACCGGACAAGACACACCGGACAAGACACACCGGACAAGACACACCGGACAAGACACACCGGACAAGACACACCGGACTAGACACACCGGACTAGACACACCGGACTAGACACACCGGACTAGACACACCGGACTAGACACACCGGACTAGACACACCGGACTAGACACACCGGACTAGACACACCGGACTAGACACACCGGACTAGACACACCGGACTAGACACACCGGACTAGACACACCGGACTAGACACACCGGACTAGACACACCGGACTAGACACACCGGACTAGACACACCGGACTAGACACACCGGACAAGACACACCGGACAAGACACACCGGACTAGACACACCGGACTAGACACACCGGACTAGACACACCGGACTAGACACACCGGACTAGACACACCGGACTAGACACACCGGACTAGACACACCGGACTAGACACACCGGACTAGACACACCGGACTAGACACACCGGACTAGACACACCGGACTAGACACACCGGACTAGACACACCGGACTAGACACACCGGACTAGACACACCGGACTAGACACACCGGACTAGACACACCGGACTAGACACACCGGACTAGACACACCTAGACCAATCAGGCGTACAGATGGGAGTTAGAAGACCAAATCAGGCGTACAGATGGGAGTTAGAGGACCAAATCAGGCGTACAGATCCTGTAAGTGACACACCGGACTAGACACACCGGACTAGACACACCGGACTAGACACACCGGACTAGACACACCGGACTAGACACACCGGACTAGACACACCGGACTAGACACACCGGACTAGACACACCGGACTAGACACACCGGACTAGACACACCGGACTAGACACACCGGACTAGACACACCGGACTAGACACACCGGACTAGACACACCGGACTAGACACACCGGACAAGACACACCGGACAAGACACACCGGACAAGACACACCGGACAAGACACACCGGACAAGACACACCGGACAAGACACACCGGACAAGACACACCGGACAAGACACACCGGACAAGACACACCGGACAAGACACACCGGACAAGACACACCGGACAAGACACACCGGACAAGACACACCGGACAAGACACACCGGACAAGACACACCGGACAAGACACACCGGACAAGACACACCGGACAAGACACACCGGACAAGACACACCGGACAAGACACACCGGACAAGACACACCGGACAAGACACACCGGACAAGACACACCTAGACCAAATCAGGCGTACAGATCCTGTAAGTGACACACCGGACTAGACACACCGGACTAGACACACCGGACTAGACACACCGGACTAGACACACCGGACTAGACAAGACACACCGGACTAGACAAGACACACCGGACTAGACAAGACACACCGGACTAGACAAGACACACCGGACTAGACAAGACACACCGGACTAGACAAGACACACCGGACTAGACAAGACACACCGGACTAGACAAGACACACCGGACTAGACAAGACACACCGGACTAGACAAGACACACCGGACTAGACAAGACACACCGGACTAGACAAGACACACCGGACTAGACAAGACACACCGGACTAGACAAGACACACCGGACTAGACAAGACACACCGGACTAGACACACCGGACAAGACACACCGGACAAGACACACCGGACAAGACACACCGGACAAGACACACCGGACAAGACACACCGGACAAGACACACCGGACAAGACACACCGGACAAGACACACCGGACAAGACACACCGGACAAGACACACCTAGACCAATCAGGCGTACAGATGGGAGTTAGAGGACCAAATCAGGCGTACAGATGGGAGTTAGAGGACCAAATCAGGTGTACAGATCCTGTAAGTGACACACCGGACTAGACACACCGGACAAGACACACCGGACAAGACACACCGGACAAGACACACCGGACAAGACACACCGGACAAGACACACCGGACAAGACACACCGGACAAGACACACCGGACAAGACACACCGGACAAGACACACCGGACAAGACACACCGGACAAGACACACCGGACAAGACACACCGGACAAGACACACCGGACAAGACACACCGGACAAGACACACCGGACAAGACACACCGGACAAGACACACCGGACAAGACACACCGGACAAGACACACCGGACAAGACACACCGGACAAGACACACCGGACAAGACACACCGGACAAGACACACCGGACAAGACACACCGGACAAGACACACCGGACAAGACACACCGGACTAGACACACCGGACTAGACACACCGGACTAGACACACCGGACTAGACACACCGGACTAGACACACCGGACTAGACACACCGGACTAGACACACCGGACTAGACACACCGGACAAGACACACCGGACAAGACACACCGGACAAGACACACCGGACAAGACACACCGGACAAGACACACCGGACAAGACACACCGGACAAGACACACCGGACAAGACACACCGGACAAGACACACCGGACAAGACACACCGGACAAGACACACCGGACAAGACACACCGGACAAGACACACCGGACAAGACACACCGGACAAGACACACCGGACAAGACACACCGGACAAGACACACCGGACAAGACACACCGGACAAGACACACCGGACAAGACACACCGGACAAGACACACCGGACAAGACACACCGGACAAGACACACCGGACAAGACACACCGGACAAGACACACCGGACAAGACACACCGGACAAGACACACCGGACAAGACACACCGGACAAGACACACCGGACAAGACACACCGGACAAGACACACCGGACAAGACACACCGGACAAGACACACCGGACAAGACACACCGGACAAGACACACCGGACAAGACACACCGGACAAGACACACCGGACAAGACACACCGGACAAGACACACCGGACAAGACACACCGGACAAGACACACCGGACAAGACACACCGGACAAGACACACCGGACAAGACACACCGGACAAGACACACCGGACAAGACACACCGGACTAGACACACCGGACTAGACACACCGGACTAGACACACCGGACTAGACACACCGGACTAGACACACCGGACTAGACACACCGGACTAGACACACCGGACTAGACACACCGGACTAGACACACCGGACTAGACACACCGGACTAGACACACCGGACTAGACACACCTAGACCAATCAGGCGTACAGATGGGAGTTAGAAGACCAAATCAGGCGTACAGATGGGAGTTAGAGGACCAAATCAGGCGTACAGATCCTGTAAGTGACACACCGGACTAGACACACCGGACTAGACACACCGGACTAGACACACCGGACTAGACACACCGGACTAGACACACCGGACTAGACACACCGGACTAGACACACCGGACTAGACACACCGGACTAGACACACCGGACTAGACACACCGGACTAGACACACCGGACTAGACACACCGGACTAGACACACCGGACTAGACACACCGGACTAGACACACCGGACTAGACACACCGGACTAGACACACCGGACTAGACACACCGGACTAGACACACCGGACAAGACACACCGGACAAGACACACCGGACAAGACACACCGGACAAGACACACCGGACAAGACACACCGGACAAGACACACCGGACAAGACACACCGGACAAGACACACCGGACAAGACACACCGGACAAGACACACCGGACAAGACACACCGGACAAGACACACCGGACAAGACACACCGGACAAGACACACCGGACAAGACACACCGGACAAGACACACCGGACAAGACACACCGGACAAGACACACCGGACAAGACACACCGGACAAGACACACCGGACAAGACACACCGGACAAGACACACCGGACAAGACACACCGGACAAGACACACCGGACAAGACACACCGGACAAGACACACCGGACAAGACACACCGGACAAGACACACCGGACAAGACACACCGGACAAGACACACCGGACAAGACACACCGGACAAGACACACCGGACAAGACACACCGGACAAGACACACCGGACAAGACACACCGGACAAGACACACCGGACAAGACACACCGGACAAGACACACCGGACAAGACACACCGGACAAGACACACCGGACAAGACACACCGGACAAGACACACCGGACAAGACACACCGGACAAGACACACCGGACAAGACACACCGGACAAGACACACCGGACAAGACACACCGGACAAGACACACCGGACAAGACACACCGGACAAGACACACCGGACTAGACACACCGGACTAGACACACCGGACTAGACACACCGGACTAGACACACCGGACTAGACACACCGGACTAGACACACCGGACTAGACACACCGGACTAGACACACCGGACTAGACACACCGGACTAGACACACCGGACTAGACACACCGGACTAGACACACCGGACAAGACACACCGGACAAGACACACCGGACAAGACACACCGGACAAGACACACCGGACAAGACACACCGGACAAGACACACCGGACAAGACACACCGGACAAGACACACCGGACAAGACACACCGGACAAGACACACCGGACAAGACACACCGGACAAGACACACCTAGACCAATCAGGCGTACAGATGGGAGTTAGAGGACCAAATCAGGCGTACAGATCCTGTAAGTGACACACCGGGCTAGACACACCGGACTTGACACACCGGACTTGACTTGACACACCGTACTTGACTAGACACACCGTACTTGACTAGACACACCGTACTTGACTAGACACACCGGACTTGACTAGACATACCGGACTTGACTAGACACACCGGACTTGACTAGACACACCGGACTTGACTAGACACACCGGACTTGACTAGACACACCGGACTTGACTAGACACACCGGACTTGACTAGACACACCGGACTTGACTAGACACACCGGACTTGACTAGACACACCGGACTTGACTAGACACACCGGACTTGACTAGACACACCGGACTTGACACACCGGACTTGACACACCGGACTTGACTAGACACACCGGAATTGACACACCGGACTTGACACACCGGACTTGACACACCGGAATTGACTAGACACACCGGACTAGACACACCGGACTTGACTAGACACACCGGACTTGACTAGACAGACACACCGGACTTGACTAGACACACCGGACTTGACTAGACACACCGGACTTGACTAGACACACCGGACTTGACTAGACACACCGGACTTGACTAGACACACCGGACTTGACTAGACACACCGGACTTGACTAGACACACCGGACTTGACTAGACACACCGGACTTGACTAGACACACCGGACTGGACTAGACACACCGGACTGGACTAGACACACCGGACTGGACTAGACACACCGGACTGGACTAGACACACCGGACTGGACTAGACACACCAGACTGGACTAGACACACCGGACTGGACTAGACACACCGGACTAGACACACCGGACTAGACACACCGGACTAGACACACCGGACTAGACACACCGGACTAGACACACCGGACTAGACTTGACACACCGGACAAGACTTGACACACCGGACAAGACACACCGGACTTGACTTGACACACCGGACAAGACACACCGGACTTGACTTGACACACCGGACTTGACACACCGGACTTGACTTGACACACCGGACTTGACTTGACACACCGGACTTGACTTGACACACCGGACTTGACTTGACACACCGGACTTGACTTGACACACCGGACAAGACACACCGGACTAGACACACCGGACTAGACACACCGGACTAGACACACCGGACTAGACACACCGGACTAGACACACCGGACGAGACACACCGGACTAGACACACCGGACTAGACACACCGGACTAGACAAATAGATACAGCGAACTAGACACACCGAACTAGACACACCGGTCTTGACACAGCAGACTAGATACAGCGGACTAGATACAGCGGACTAGATACAGCGGACTAGATACAGCGAACTAGACACACCGAACTAGACACACCGAACTAGACTTACCCACTGAACTTTGTGATATGTGAAAATTAATCACACATTAGTTAAATCGTATTATAATTTATTTTGTATTAGATAATTAAATTTAAATTAATTTATACTGAAAATTTCCCTCCAAATACTAATCATAGAATATAGTTCACATTTTAGTTTTGTTCTAAAAAAGTGTATGTATATATTATATATATACATGCCTGTCACTGGACAACTAAAGAACAGATATCGACTTTCCTTCTGATTGCTGGCATTCATTGATACTCTTTTTTGCTGAACAATCATTCATTTAAAAGCCTTCTTTTTAAGTATGATCTCACTTAAAAATTTATTTTTATGATGGAATTTTTTTATTTCCTCACTTATGAAAAGAACACAACTAAATTGCAAGAGAAACATTAAATCACATGTGAATTTAATGATATATTATGATCTTAAAAACAGATACTTTATTTTGCTTATTTATTCCTTTTAGTAACTATGGGGACTGAAAAATACCATCTACCTTAATAAATATCTAGAAAATGAAACTCTAGGAAAATAAAATTTTGAGAAGCCCACAAAAAAGGGAGATCATGTGTTTGGATTAATCTAAATCATTTCCTATTAGTAAGGCTGAAAAAAATTAGTGTTATAAATAAAGCTAAAAAAATAAAAATAAAATAAAATAAAAATTAGAAATGATTGTCTAGAATATGTATTATAGAAGGTCCAGACATGATTTCATTACCAAAACATTTTTTGAGTTTTCTAATATCATTAATCAGATAAAAAAGTACACAGTCACAAAACAAAATTTTCAGATATTACATATATGTATATTTATTTCAGTATCCTACAAAGATATTATAAAATATACTGAAAAGACAGTAGCCAGATTTGAACCAGAAACTTCTGGGTAATGAGAATCTTTTATTTCAGAATTTGTATGTTGCAATCCGTTCAACTAGGGAACAATAAGCAACCCCCCGCCCCATACACCAACATTGGCACAATGAGATGAGGATGAGGTCTAAATATTTAAAAAATCAGTTATGTTAATGAAATTAAATTGTTTCTAATAATAGTTGCTGGCACCTGAATAATCTGTTTTTAAAGAAATTAGTATTTGTTTTTTTTACATATGAAAAATGAATCAAATATGACCAAAAAGATCTTATTTTTATTTTGCTCAATGAAAAGATTAATTTCTACTCTTCACTAAAATAAAGACCTGTAATAAAATAATTTTATCGCAATTTGATTTTATTTACCCCATAGTGTTGTTTTTATGTAATCATATCAATTTCTTAATTTTTTTTCAAAAATAAATAATACCTGTGGTAACAATCTGCAGTGATAGCAACTCCAGGATTATTGTTGGAGAGAGGAATTGTAAATTTAACTGGAAATGGGATATCTCTGAATTCAGTTATTAACTCGGATACTTCCTTTGAAATTATTTGCTCTGTCATTTAGCAACACTCCACAATATACTATATTATTATTATTATTATTATACTGTATTCTATAATATACTATATTATAGAACATAAGATAAAAAAATTTGTCTGTTAGATCTCATAAGCATAATTGTAGTAAGTTGGTGACCTGACAGGACTACAAAAACAGCGTAGACAGTTATTTGCTACAATTTTTTTTTCTTAAGAATAAGAAACTTCCCATGTCTGGCTTACTACGGAAAATTAATAGTAAAATGGTGTTTTCAACTGTCTTTTTTATTAGGATATCAGTAAATATACTGTTGCATACCAGCTTGCCAAGCCAACATAATTTTTTGGAGTTATTAATCAATTGGTTTGATGCTATTTTCTCTCCCATTTTGTTCTTTGCTGATTTTAAAACTGTAACTTAACTATGTTGCTTCTTTAGAAAATTTTGCAAATTACATCCTCAATTATCTGTTTTATACATTGTAGTCTGACTTCCTCTATGGCCTTTATCTTCTACATTTCCCTGTATTGCTAAATTAACTAATAGGCCAACCAGCCATCCTTGGTTGACTCTACAAGACTTTGCTGTAAACTTTTCTTTTCTCCAATTCACTCTTCATAAATCCACCAAAATAAAGTGAATATTCAGCTCTTACCAGTCTGTCCACCAGTGGGAATGTTTGCACAATGAGTATCAATCTTCTCAAAGTAAGCAAAACTAATTATTATCTCACTTTGTAACATTTTATCTAGGAAATAATGCATGGCACATACTACCTTGACTCAGTGTGAGAAATAAGAGTGCATCTGTAACTAAAATACGAAAGTGAACCAGAAGAAAGAATATGTTATCACTTATAAAAAATTGATGGATTCAAATTATCATAACAAAACATGTACCAAAGTTCAAATACATTTCGCTATGATATGTGTGGGATAAAGCACGTTCTCATTCCATTTATGACAGGTGTACAAAAAATTGCCATGTGTTCCAGATCTGTAGCCTGGATGTAAAGGACACCATTGCCATTTTTGTCGAAAAAGGGGTTTGAATGATTCATATGGTATCTTTGGCACTCTTTCCAGAGGTATACAACACTATTCCCAGTTGAGAACAATAAATGAGGTAGCTACTTCTAAAATGACTAAAAGTACAAATTTTACTGAGGTAAACACCAAGTGCAAATATCACTGTATACCTCTTAGAACAATTAGTCTTAAGTACATCATGTGTACATGGTGTTTTATACCTCTAACTCGTATTTATAATTTTAATGTGGATAGTGTGAGATGAGATGAGTCACAAGGTGACAAAGGTGACATATGATAAAAGAATGAATTTCATAACACAATAAATTTGAATTTTAAAATATTTTGATATCATATTAAATAAAGTATTTAATTTTAAGTAAATTATAATGGTATTCATTTCATATTAGTTCCTATCTAAACTTTCTAACATTCACAATTCTAATAAATTATAGCAGTTTTTTCTAAATAATCATTTCATTTTTATTATTATTTTTAATTTTGTATTTATTAATAATAATAATATTTATTCTCTTGAATGGGATATGTTTTGTTAAAATAACAGTTTTTAATTATTGTTTAAAATATGTTAAAACAGTTGTAACCACGAGCTGAAACAGTTATGCCCTTGTTAATAATAAATGAAGTAAGATCAAATCAGGATGAAAGTTTTTATTACATTTTTCTACTCTTAGGTTTAGTCTTCAGTTAACATAAATGTTTCAATAGCTGTCCAAGAAACTCCTAAATGTGCTAATTTTTCCTAATGTTCTTATTTAATCACTAGAATAATGTAAGTAGTATTCATGATATGTCAGAGTTCCAGTGGACTGCTCAACATGATGTTTTACTTGCTAATTCCAATTGTATTTCGGCTTATACTCAAAGATTATGAAAATCTTAGTGCCACTTCCTTTAGGTCCCCTATTCTGCCTTTGAACGTTACAAGGCCGAAGTAATATGACATTGTTAGGCCAGTAATATGCAGCTTATGAAATTCATTGTTGAGTAATTGAAATTGAAAAATCAGCTTTTAAACAAAAGATTAAATATACGTTCAGAATCATTAATAAGTAAATAAAGAAATCAGGGAAAATTTTTTTTAGCAGAAATTAATTACCTATAAAATTCACATTATCCATGTTGTGGTCACAGCTGGTTATAATATATATTTGCGCATTAATGTGGGTAATTCTATCCTGGCATTTGGGAAAATCTTACTGTAAATGCATTGTAATCGATCTTATGCTAATTATTCTTGTTTTTTGGGGGCTTTCAATATTTTGTATTTTGGAATTGTTAATTTTAATTAACAAACACGGTAAAATATTCAGTTTTTCGACTAGCTGCACAATTATAAAAGTTTTGATTTATTCAAACTGTAATTGTGCAAAAATAGGTAAAAAAATGTTGCTGTAGTAAATTATTGTAAATTAACCATATGGATGGTACAAAACCAAAAGACAATTCTTATTATTATAGTTTAACAAAGAGGACGGCATACACATGTATGAAAACACCAGAGGAAATAATTCAAAATATTATTCAAAACATAAATGTTATCCTGATATTTGAGAGCCATTGTTCATGCTTGAAAAGTAAGAAACTGTTTTAAGTCCTGATTTAAATTTAGAGAAGTTGCATTTAACAATTATGTGCTGAAAATAAGGTTGGTAGAGAGAAAGTATCAAAAATGTGGCTTTACTTAGCCATATACTGCGATACCTGTGATTTGTACCTAGCAAAATTAAAGCGTGACTTAACTTCAGATGGTAAAAAATTTATTTAATGTAATTATGAATTGCACCTTAAGGAATCATGGAAGTGTTATGACCAAACAGTAAAGATACTCAAGATGCAAAGAACAGTAAATGTGTCGACAGCTGATTTACAAAAATGTTTATCAACACCACTGTTAACAAAAATCTAACAGTTTCTACTGCAGTAAGTTACGGACATTAATTTCACAATTTATGACATGGTGGTAATGAAATATCTTCTTTGATTCTAAGATAGGCTGAACAAAACATTGTCAAATAAAAAACTGAGGAAATAGTATTACGGTCATAAAATTGCTATGCACAGTACAAACATTTGGATATGTGTTTTATCTATATTTTACACCGATATCCGTAGATAAAGTGTATTAGTCATAAATTCTTGTTAAAAGGCTGTATGCATATGGAAGCAGTAAATATCCAAGCGCTGATAGAATGGAACAAGAAGAAATAATGAATTTTTAAAGATGCTGACACCTAGGATTGACAGCAGCTGGTTCGCCAATGTTCAAAAAAGTATCTTTGCAAAATGGAATTACATGATTTCAAGAATTTTAAATCACTATACAGTAATACATTTCCATTTACTTACATGAAAATTTTCAATAAGCAGCCAATAATCCTGTCATAATTTGTTCACATTAAAGTTCAGCAAGAAAATATTGATAAATTATTTTATAAATATGAAGATGTTGACAAAGAATTTCTTTCAGTTGAGAAAGAATGACGTCACGTTTTCTGATGTACTTGTCATTAGGCGATCCAAAACCGATATCACAAATAAAATACAAAGACCTGTTAATTCTGCTTAAATATTTACCATCAGAGTGTCATCTGTTTTATCAAAACATAAGTAACTGCAGTGAAGTAAATGATTTTCCTGAAGAAGAAAGTGATGAAAACAAGAAGTAATTATTTTTAATGAAAAATTTAGTTTAGAATACTTTTCTGCTATTTTATCATTTTTTATTATAAATTTTCAATGTTTTGTAAATTTTTATTCTACAGTAGGTAATATATTACTACTGAGGAAATATTTTTTCATTCTTTGTAAATTTTTGTTGAATGTCCTTAATAGTAATGTTGTGTTACACTTTTTTGTATGAGAAATATAATTTTATAACAATAATAATAATTAGTCTTTTAAAATTACCCTTTTCTTTTCATTGCAATGGTGTTACAATATTTTACAATCTTTTTATTGCGCAAATTTTTTATTGGATGAAACAACCAGGAGGTTGTGTTGCATTAATATTTATCTTTTATGAATGGTATTTTTTAATAAAATATTTTTTTGCAAAATAAAATTAATTTTCTTCAGATTTACTGTCTTTCTTTCAATAATTCGAACCTACGTGGTTCAAATCAGACTTCATCTTCTTTTTTTAAAGTTCAGCAAGAAAATATTGTTGAATTAATTATAAATATGAAGATTTTGAGAAAGAATGACGTCAAGTTTCCAGATGTTCTTGTTGTCGATCAGAAACCAATATCGCAATTAAAATACAAAGACCTGTTAATTCTGCTTAAATATCCATCAGCGTGTCATCTGTTTTATCAAAACATAACTAACTGCAGTGAAGTAAATGATTTTCCTGAAGAAGAAATTGATGAAAACAAGAAGTAATTATTTTTAATGAAAAATTTAGTTTAGAATACTTTTCTCCTATTTTATCATTTTTTATTATTAATTTTCAATGTTTTGTGAATTTTTATTCATATTACTACTGAGGAAATATTTTTTCATTCTTTGTAAATTTTTGTTGAATGTCCTTAATAGTAATGTTGTGTTACACTTTTTTGTATGAGAAATATAATTTTATAACAATAATAATAATTAGTCTTTTAAAATTACCCTTTTCTTTTCATTGCAATGGTGTTACAATATTTTACAATCTTTTTATTGCGCAAATTTTTTATTGGATGAAACAACCAGGAGGTTGTGTTGCATTAATCTTTTATGAATGGCATTTTTTAATAAAATATTTTTTTGCAAAATAAAATTAATTTTCTTCAGATTTACTGTCTTTCTTTCAATAATTCGAACATATGTGGTTCAAATCAGACTTCATCTTCTTTTTTTAACTTTTTTTTTAATTTGTTTTTTTAAAACTTCTTTGTAATATATTTTAACATTTTTTTTTTTACTTAAATATATTGATTTAATAATTATTAACACGTGATTGTAAAAAATTTTTACAATAATAATATTCAATAATTATGAAAAATTTCAGAAGTTATCACTGAAATAAAATTTTTATACTTTTAAAAATGTGCGTATGTAATTTATATTACGCATTATTATGTGTTTATATAACAAATTTGGTGAAACATCTGATTATTTAATATTAATTGAAAATTACAATTTTGATCGTAATTTTTTTAATTTTCTTGTTTAATTTCTGTATAATTTTATTTAATTATTCTGCAATTTCTTTTTAATTTTATCTACTTTAAAGTCAACTAAAGAGGGACTGAAAAATACAAGAACAACATATACACCGAAACATATATGCCCGATTTTTAATAAATTGCAAAAAATTGATTACAGAAATTACTAAAATATTGATTACAGAAAATAAAAGAATTTTTTTCTGCACAAGACCGAGATTTCGTTATTTATTCTGTTTCCTTTTGAAAAGATATCAACACATTCTAATTTGAAGTTTTACAATAAGAATCTTTGATCCATAAAAAATACTTACACGTCAAAAATGAACTGCAATAAAAAATAAATAAAAATTTCAGTATTCACTGTGACTCACTGCAGGAGCGCGTATGAAAAATACAAGCTACACAGTCACCATAACCTACTGAGCATAACTCAAGAACGAAAGAGTGATGGTCCAGGTAGAATTAGGTGGAACTTATACACAGAAATTCCTTGTACAAGAAATATACTCTTCTTATGGTCTTCAGCAGCCCGCAATCTCGATTTTGGCTGAGCCGTCTAGATCCAAATAACAGAGCTACACATCAGAAATGTCGCCTAACCGAGGTTCTATAAAATTTCAAAATTATATCCATTCGCACTTAACCAACAAGTGTTTCCATTAATATTAAAAATATTTTTTTTGGGTTGGAGGAGGGAAAATCTTCAACCAGACGCCCAGGAGACCGTAATGCTGTGTATACTGTGTGTGGATTTTCTGCCGAAACAGAGACCCATTAAAAACCCTCCCCCACACTCGACGAGGTGATAGATTCATCGCTAGATATGCCATCATCACCACGGGTGTCTTCGGGATCTCCCGAAGACAGCTATCAGCGTCCCTCGAGAGACGCTATTATGCGCTATTGCGCTGAGGGTCGCTATTTATTTAATTTCAAGTTCTCTTGACTTGAATTCCATAGAAGTATACCGACTTGAGTTTCTACAGTAATATATAAACGAGCAAAAATTCTCTACTGCCTTATCGTTAATAATAAACTTAATACATAAAAGTCAGTTCCTTAAAACCCCATCTACATTTGGTTGTTTTTCTGCAGTGTCTAAATTTATCAGCAAGTAACTGATCGTAAACAAAGATATACTCTGAATAGTAATTCTTATATTAAAGAGCTCTGAAAAGTAATTTTCCTATATTAAAGAGCCCCAACTGCATTTAAATATTGAAGGACAAAATTTTCTTATAGTTGAAGATCTGATAAGAATCAGATCTTAAATTAACAGCTTAAATTATACAGCCTTAAAATTATGCTATTTCTACGACATGAGAAATATATTAAAACAAATTAAAACTGTCTGAAATTTGATTGGTCACTCGTTATTTTATTTAATTAAATACTTCATAACTGTGTTTAATCCTTTTTTTTCATACCTTGTTTTCATTTTTTACTTCGATTTATTGTCGTTTTGTTTTCTCAATTTATTTATTCTATTTTAAATTTTGGCAGTCGTGTTCTTTAAAAAATACAGGAGGAATATAAGCCGTAACTAATTATGATTTGAATCAACCTACCGACTACGAACACCTTATTTCTGCTACTATTAAAAAAGAAACTCGAGTAGTTTTTTGTTGAAAATCACAGTTATTTTAAAATAAAACATACACAAACGCATTTTATACAACACAACCCTAATAATAATAGTTTACTTAATTTATATTTTTATTAAAAACTTGAAGGGAAAAATTTGTTATAAGAGAAAAATATTATCGCAGTTTGTTAAGTTTAACTGTTCTTTGGATGACTTAATTTAGTTTAAAGTAATTTAGTATACGCGACACAACTTTAAAATCTTTTTTTTAATCGTTGTTCTCCTGCTCCACTAGGCAAGTACGGGCCAACAGTCAAGTATTACTCGGCCCAGGAGAGTGTCCTCGCGACTCTAATGAGCCTCCCCGCCTACCGGCATGACAGGTCGGCTCACCGATTCCGGATCTTTTCCTTATTTTTTATCTTGCCTTTGTTTCTAACCGCTAGGCCAGAGACGCCGGGGTCGGCTATGCCGTTCCCGGGCCCTGCCCCAGCAGGCGGGTCTCGGTCGTTATGCTTTTTCTTTTCTTAAAGTAACTCCTCCCGCTTCTTGAATCCGGTTTCTTTGTTCGCATAACTTGACCGCGAATCTCTCTACCGTCAGCCATTCCTCTTTACCTCTCGGCATATATTTTGTTTTAGTTTCCGGGGTAATCTCTTGTACGTTACATCTTGCTTTTAGATCCTCCAAACGTGCACATTCAAAAAAGGTGTGTTAGGGAGTGTCCTCTTGACCGCAGTACACGCAGTTCGGGAGCTCCCTTCTTCTAAACCTGTGAAAATATACACCAAATTCTCCGTGACCGGAGAAGAATTGCGACAGATAGTACCCCGCGTCGATGTGTTTCCTCCCCGGTCACGGTCGTATCTCGAGAATAAGGTTTTTTATAATTAACATATTTATTCTATTCCAAATTAAATTTTAAAATAGCGACTTATTATTTATTTTTGGAGTACATTATAAAACGTTCGACTTTTTTTTATTCGGTATTTCATCGGATACGTAAAATGTTAGCGATAGGCATTACGGTTAAGTACAAATGTCGGTATTTTCGTAGGAACCTAGCGCGTTTGACCGATGGAAGGGAAAGCGTAAGAAGTACGGTCGCCGTAGAAACCGAGAGAGGTGGTGGGTTGATTTCTTCTTCCTTGATTTATTTAATTTTTTTTTTAACCTCTTGAACCACCGTTAGGTATTACTTAAGATGATGAAACGAACGATTTGTAACGCGAGAAAATGCAGTGCCTGACCGGGATTCGAACCCGGGACCTCCGGATGAAAGGCCGAGACGCTACCACTCGCGCTACGGAGGCCGACTGTGTTATTAAAATTACGCTACTCGTCTATTACTCTTATCGTAGAAATCAGCATCATGAAAACGAGAGTGGGGTGGTGTGGCGACCGAAAGTATCACAAGGTGGGTGTCTTCCCCTACGGGGTTGGGAGTACGTTTAAATTAATATGCAGCCAAGAAAATTTTGAAAGAATATATATATATATATAAAACTTTTTTAAAAATTCAAATAATTCATCAACATATTGGCCACTGCACTAATTAAATTCATAAAACAACTATTTAACCACCAAATACAAAAACCTAATAATAATAGTCTATTTTCTCGGGATCCCGCATCATCAGTCTGTAAATAATTCTATAATTACATCAACAAATTACAAAAAAATTCAAAATTTAGAAGACATAACACTCTGACAACGACATGATTTGTAACAGCCGCATAACTTTAGTGTCATTATTGGAACGATGTAAATTTAAAACGTTACACATGTACTGCACGTTCGTAAACGTTGTTGCCGACTGCTACAACCCGCTATAGGATTAAAACGTTTAAAATTATTTCGATTTAATGTCCTTTCATTATGAATGTCTCCACCGTTATGTCGATATGATAATCTTAAGTATAATGATGTTAAGTTGCGAACCGTTCGGCAGGAAATCTCTCTGGTCAGTCTACTATATAAAAATCGTTTGGATCGGCATCCGAATTATTTGTCGGTCAATTTATTGGATAATACGATCGGAGATTTTTCAAGATCGCTGAGGAAGAATATTCTTGGTTTGCCTTACCGTTTCAAATAGGTGACTTTACGGTCTGGCTGTACGGAGTGCTCTTCTATTTCATTTCGTTACTATTAAGTCAAAAAGCAACGGATCTGTGACTGCTTAATGTTAGTTCAAATAGATATATTTACTTATCGTTTAATTATCTTGCTGAACGGATTGTAAAGTTACTTTGTCGTTATAATAAAAAAAAATAAAATAAAATATTCGCGATTAATTTATTCGATATATTTTAGTACGGCTGGTTTTTTTTACGCAAGGCATTATTTACATATAGGAGGAGAAAAGATCATGGAGGTAGAAGAATTTTGTTATTTGGGAAGTAGAATTACTAAAGTTGAACGAAGCAGGAGCGATATAAAATGACGAATACCACAGGCGAAACGAGTCTTTAGTCAGAAATATAATTTGTTTACGTAAAAAATTAATTTAAACGTCAGAAAAACATTTTTGAACGTATATGTTTGGAGCGTCGCTTTATATGAAAGTGAAACTTGGACGATCGGAGTATCTGAGAAGAATAGCTTTTGAAATGCGGTGCTGTAGGAGAATGTTGAAAATCTGACGGGTAAATAAAGCGACAAATGAAGATGTATTGCTGCAAATAGATGAAGAAAGAAGCATTTGGAAAAATATAGTTAAAAGAAGAGACAGACTTATAGGCCACATACTAAGGCATTCTGGAATAGTCGCTTTAATATTGGAAGGACAGGTAGAAGGAAAAAATTGTGTAGGCAGGCCACGTTTGGAATATGTAAAACAAATTGTTAGGGATGTAGGATGTAGAGGGTATACTGAAATGAAACGACTAGCACTAGATAGGGAATCTTGGAGAGCTGCATCAAACCAGTCAAATGACTGAATACAAAAAAAATTTTACATTGTAATTCATACACAAATTTTTTTTATAATAAACAACTCGGATCGATAATGGTATTCAAAAAACGTTTACGACAATTAATCGTTATTAATTTCATTAAGATGAAGAATATGTACGGTATTACCGATATAATTTTACGTTGGAAGAGCGTAAATTTATATCTTCTTTGTATAAATGTATTCAATACAGGTAAAGACAGATAAATTTAAATATAGTAAATTTAACGACCTCGGTTTTTCGATAAACAGTCGATGAGTTTATCTATCGTCGGTAATCCGTAAAATTAAAAAAAATCGATATAAAACCTACGATAAAATCGGGCGTGGCGTATCGGGGCGCACGACCGTTTGTTTAACGCAAAACGTTACAGACCTTGGATGAAGTCGGTCGACCTGTAGCTCTGCTACAGACCAACTTATCTGTAGAATTAAACGGCAGAGCCGCCATCGTGTTTTTGAACAAAACGAAAGTCTCCGTTGGAAAATTTTAGTTCCTTCATTCGGGCAACTCTACAGATAAATCGGTCGGTCTGTATGTCAACGAGTCGCTTTCAGTGTATCTGACTGAAATAAAAACCGGACATCGACTGCGTACTAAATTTAATTTTAACATAAAACAAGACGCTAAGCGGTCACGATATTTATTTCGATTAATATTCGACGACAATTTTGTTCAACATCGGTCTGTGAGTCGAGAAGTAAGAGACATAAGGCGTAATAAGCAGCGGTAGAGGTGCTCGCGACGTCAGCGTCGTTCCCAGAACGCGCCGTGCCAGCTTTGCTACGCTCCCAAAAAAACCTCGCTCGCTCGGCACAGGACATCAAGAAACCTGTGCTTGGCCCGTAGCCTCCCTTTCCGACGATATACGTAATCTACATTTGCGGCTGGCTTTTGCGCTGACATATTGAATTTTTATATTTTTTTACCGTTTACTTTAATTTTTACACGTAAATATTATTCAAAATACATTTATTATTACTTAAATCGATCTATCTCGAGAAACTCTAAATGCAAGCACAGGAATCGCGTCTAAGTCGTGAGCTACACCGAATGAAAATGAGCGAGAGCGCCGGTTTCGGTCGATCTGCGCTGTCGCTCCTCGCCGCCAATCAGCTTGTCAGTGACGCATACTGAAAGTCGTATCGGCGAGCCGATCGTGTAAGGTATAAAATAACATCGCGTTTACGTCTCTGAGACTAATAGACAGGGAGTTATTAAGTTAGAACGTTATTTATCTTTTCGGTACGCTACAAATTACCGTTCTGGTACCCGTATGTTTCGGTGTGATTTTAAAGACGTTTCGCGTCAAAATGTATATTACGCTTAAAATTAACTATCGCAGGTGTTTTTGGCTTTATTTAATAGATCGATTTAAAACGGGTTAAAATCGCGATTAGATATTAATTTACGCGAATATATTTAAGATAAGAACGTAATACGGTGAATTCCAGTCGGTAGGACCACCGTAGGTTATTCGGGGTAGCAATTTTGTAAAAAGAGAAACATATCGGTATAAACCGTGTAAAATTACGCCGTTTAAGGGTCCAAAATGCCGCATTAAGGCCAACCGATTCGTTTGGTTTTAATTTACAGCTAAAATAATACAGTTTTATCTGGGATATAATCTTTTAGCTTTTGTTTTAACGATATCGAAAAAGAGGTAACGTCTCTTTAAACAAGAAACGGTTAAAGGAAATACGTTTACTTCTTCTATTACTGCTAAAGATGTCAGTGCGCGTATCAATTTGTAGCAGGCTATTCGGTTCGTAGCCGATAATCGGGAAGAAGTAAAAAGTAGCAGGATCGGAAATTTTTTTTGCGAGATCCGATTTAAAATTCGATGTCGGAGATGATGGTAACGGCTTTTTTGCAGCAGCAGGTTTAAAATTTTGAAGTTTTAGAAAATCGGTAGAAACATAGAATTCTACTGTGAAAATGAAACCTGTGATGTCGATATAATAAAAAATGTTACCCGAAAACTCGATTAAGTTGAAGATGATGAAAACGAATCCGAAGTCAAAATCGTATCGCGTAAGAAAAAATTAAACGTAAAATTAATCGCAAAAAACTAATCGACGGACTTCAGCAAAATCTTATGCAAGAATACAGTAAAAGAAGTAGCCGGCAGAACTCAGAATTTGTCGTACGTCAGGAAATTAAAGGAAGAAAACGAAGAAAATTAGAAGAATTTTTTCAAGAAATTTAATCAATTAATCGACATTAAAGTACATATTTTTGTATACTACGTTCGGAAAGTTACAGCACACTGGAATTATGGAAGTGTTACGATGAAACTTTGTTAATTATTACTTTCTATTTTTATTTCCTTATAAAAATTACAATAATTTGAATAGTCTATAACGGGGGTTGAAAATAATCTCCTCAAACATCACGCGTTTTACTGAAGACATTTCGTTAAAAACCGTCGACTTGTTTTCTGTGACCCCGACTTGTCGGAACCGACCGTGACTGATTTTCACTTCTGTTAACCGACTATTGAAGTTTGTTAAAACAGCACGATAACGATCGCTATTAAATGTATTTTTTTAAAAAGTTTGAACCCGCAATTGGCGTTCTACTTGCACCGACCCGGTTTTCAATTTTCGCTTCGTGTATTCATACGGGTTAGTTGTCGACCGCAGCCGAGTGTTTGTGAATATAATCTTTCAGATGAAACCGCACTTCATCTGTAAAAAAAAAAGAGTAATTTCGAGGATATGTACGGAATTTTGGTCGGCAAAATGTAATGTTTAATGTTTAACGTCGACAGTAATCTAGTATTTTCATACATAGTATTTTCTATTAACATAATTTAGTATTTTCATCGCTGACAGTATCTGTAGGTTTCAGTTCTTAAACGCAGATTACGATGCGGAGGAAAAGTTTCGGTTTTCTTGCTGCTTTATATACAGCAGAAAGTCGGATAGCAACCGACATAACACCTAAACAACAGAATGCATCGCATAATTCCAAAGCTACTGCACCGCAACTTTCCGAACGCGCTTCATTATTTTGACTTGTACATCTGTTTTGTTTATAAAGCTTTATATTTTATTAACGATGTAAGATTACAAACCGATTTAATATTTATTTAAATTAATAACGTAACTTTATTATCGGGTCAAAAGTAAAATTCTATAAAAAAAATAAAAATAATTCTGATGTGGACAACACACGGCTAAAAAATTACATTATACATTCTTTTAAAAGGAAAAGTACATAAAATTTTATTTCGTTAATAACTGCTGATATTTTTTCATTTTTTTTTATAGTTATTGAATTATGATTTATCGTAAACATTTTTTTATAATCAGAGGTTAATAATTATTAACAAATTAATAGATTTAAATTTAAAAAAATGAGGTAAAATCTCATTTGAACCGATCTGCTCCTATATTCAGAGTAAGATCCAAATAATTCATTAATTATAATTTATTTTTGGCTGTAACTCTGGAACCGATGAAAATAAGTACGATTTATGATATATCGTTGAAAAGATCTCAACGAGGACTTATTACTGGAGAAAAAGTGTAAAATCGATTTTTTTTTTATTTTGAGTTTTTTTGGACGCTTTTGGTTCGGTCGATTGATATCAAAATGGGGAGGTGCACAACTAGATGTTACAACAGTCCTAAATCCAAAATTTTAACATCCTACGGCTACTCGTTTTTGAGTTATGCGAGATACAAATGTACGTACAGACGTCACGCTTGAATAAAAAGAAATGGATTCAGGGACGGTCAAAATGGATATTTCCGTTGAAATCTGAAAACCGAAATTTTTCGCGGTTACAGTAAAAAAACGGTAAATCGTGTTTGTTATAATCAGTACCGTACCGCACCGTAATGTATTTGTTTACATCTTCGTATTTTAGTATGTCCCTGAATCCGTTGTATATATTTCAGAATTTCTCAGAACCTTATTCCATTTTAATTTATTTACTAATCTTAGCGTTCCCTGACAAGAATCTTTTTTCACATCTTTGAGTTTCTTATAAACGGTTTTTTTTTATGCAAATTGTTTTGTAAGATTTTAAATAAAAATGTTCAACAAATAAAACTTGCACCTTAAAAGTAGGATTTCTTGATTCTTATTTAAATTTATACTTTTCGAAGTCAAGGCCTAAACAAAGTTCAAATTTTTTTAAATACTTGAAAATTTTAATTAATTTTTATAAATATTTTATATAAAAGAAAAATTATATTTTTTGTTAATATTTAAACCGTTTTCAATAAAGTATAAAAGTTTTTAATGTTACAGCTACACAAAACGATTAAAAAAAATTATTTGTTTAAATTTATGAACGTTCAAATACGTTTTTTTTTCATCGGCTTAACTATAGGGTATTTGTAGTTTATACAAGATTTTCCTTTTTAATGTATTTTTCCGATAACGATTTTCCTTCCTACATTTATCAGTTTATCTCCCTTTGAAGAGTTTGACTACTTTTTCCATAAAGTTTTATCTAATAAAATGTTGAGTTCAACGATCGACGGACAGTTTTACTTTACAGTAACTTAAAAGCATTAACTTGCTAAAAGAGAAATATAATTATCGATTAATCTTTAACGATTTACACTTTTAACGGTAAATCTTTGAAAATATGTTTTCTTTATGTTCTCCATCGACCCGTCTTATTCCCGTTAATCTCAATTTTTTCTTTCGAAATTAATCGATTATCCGTTCACAAAATTAGCCGCAATATATTTATTAATTTTTAAATTTTTTACTCTCACGATCCGGCATCTAATCGATTCGTATAAATTTAACTACCGTTCATTTTATTCCAAAGCGCGTTTGTATTTTTATAAATTTACAGATAAACCTAATTTATAGGTTTTGCTATACCATGCGCACGCGCGCGCACACACACCAGTATTCTAATACGGTGTTTCCCATTGTCGCTTACTGACATTTGATTTATAACAGTAAAAGGTTTTTACCGGATAAAATTATCGGTCAGGAATCTCTTCTTGTTGCCTTGACGTCTTTTTTTTTCCAGTTTCTATTTTGTAACTTTTTTTGAATTTTTTAAACGCATTTTTTAATTTTTTTTAATAATTCTATTGTTTATTTATATCGACATTAAGCACTCATTTTTTAATTTATAGAAACGTATCCGACTTGAACCGCTTAAATTTATTACATTCGTAAAGAAAATTTTTTTGGTAAAAAAATCGTGTAATTCACGTTTACAAAGTTAATTAGAAAGAATAATCTATTTTCTAATGTGTAAATCGCAACCTGCTCGATCGGTAAAAAATAAGCAACCCCGAGACGACCCGACGAGATGAGGGTGAATGACATATAAAGAGGCGTGTATTCTTGTACAGATTTTCCTGACTCGTGTGGTTAATTGAACCTCGACCACCAAAGTACACCGGTATCCGCTATCATTATTCAAATCCGTATAAAAGCGATTAACCTCAGAATCGACTTCAAAAAAAAAACAAAAGATAAGTAAAACTTACGGTTTTCCTGAGCTATCGGTTAATATGCATTAATTTCCGTGATTTATTCAGAAAATATTTTGCCATCCAGTAAGACATTTTACAGATATCTTCTGATTTTGGTGTACTCTTAAATTGTTCTTCGCCTGTTTAAAAAACAGTTCCCTATTTCTTACTCTTAATAATTTAATAATAAACATAATTTATCCGAACAGTTTTATCCTCGGTATCGTTCCTAGTATATAGACATGAGCTGCTGAAAGTAATTAGTTCTGTTCAAATTTAATTTAAGCCGCAACATTCGTGACGTATTCTCGCTCGCCGATTATTTGAAATTCATTTTTATAGATTCTTCACGGAAGAGTATTAAAAGGATAGCCGAAATAGAACTCGGATCTTAAAATGCAGGTTTTGTGAACAAATTTAATCTGAAAAATATCATTTGTTTCTAAAAAGGAAGTCATCTTTCTAGACGGTAGCATACGATCATCTAGCCTGGACGATATAAATATTTACCGGTTAAATTGTAATGAATTATTTATTTTAACTTGTAGCGATCCCAAATTAAAAAAGACTACTAAAGTTAAAATTTTGGCGTTAAAATTGATTCACAATTAGACGCAGCTGTTCACTACATATTAATAGGTATCGGAAACTTAAATATTTAATTCTAATATTTTAAAAACTATAAATGAAAAATTCTTAACGTTTCTATTCGTATATCTTCGTACACGCCCGATCGATGCTCTGACACTGAATAATAGCACAGGTTGGGACTACGATACGCATTTTAATAAGTTTTGTGCGATTCAATAGCGGCTTTGGGTAGGGCCAAGCGTTACATCTGTTTTATGAGTTTAATATTTTTACGGTGAAAATAATTATAAATTAAAAACTTATTATACAGAATAATTCACGAAGAACGTAACAAACTTTTACGACACGACCTACTGGTAAAGACGAAGAAGAAAGTTCATACAAACATACGATCGGAAACGCTTCGTTAGCTAGTGTCGGCTGGCGAAATATTTCTCTCTTGAATTCTGCACTTTCGGTAAAATTAACCCGTATTGTAATTCTCGGGATACAAATCGAGGAGTAAATTTAGTAGTTTAAATGAAATCCGACCTGAAAAATCGAAAAAAAAGTACTTCCCAGAACTATATACTCGTATTAGTAGTTTTCGAGAAATCTAAACCGAAAGACAAAGGATGAGGACAAAGCGTTCGTAGAACGCAGTTAGTTTATAAAAGGAAATAAATAAATATGTATTTTGATTTTAAGAAAATTATTCGTAAAAACCACAACCGCTGTATCGGTAAAAAGGTGTTAAAAAAATACAGCTGTCATTTTAAACAATTTTTGGAAAATAAAATTACATATTTATTCTCTTTTGTAAAACCGTATTTTCATCGAGTAAAGGTTTTATCCGTCGATTACAGGTTTTATGTTCGACGTAAAATAACGTAGTTAAATATATGAAAGAAGCGTTCGTTTTTAGAATTTTCACTCGCTAACTAAGCGGTTCGAAACTTACGTTTATATGAACTTGCTTCTCTCATTTTTACACGGAGAACGTGTCCTAAACGCCTGTTACATTCTTTGTGAATCGTGTCATCCGCAAACTATGAACTGCGGTTACGTAAACGGCTGACTGCGGATGCCGACTCTATCGTAACTTCCGCTAAACTAAAAAACGATCGGATCTAATCGACGAGCGGCTACCTAGATGGAAGATGAAGGTTAATTCGGCTAATTCTACGCGCGTTACGTTAACAATGAGGAGAGGTGACTGCCCACGAGTTCAACTTAATGGCGTTTTCGTCCGCGTGCTGACTTGTGCGTTATCTAGGACCGCATCTGGATCGCCGTCTAACGCGGAAGAGTCATGTCGGGGAGTAAACGATGAAGCGTAAGGTAAAGTTCACTAAGATGTATCCGTCGCTCGGCAGGGAATCGCGACTATCATTATATAACAAACGATCGCTGTACTCAGAGATCCTGAAACCGATTTGTATCTAAGGAATCCAGCCGTGTTGTACGACAAGCCAGAGTAACATCGAAGTCGAACAGCGATTTAAAACAAATTATTGAGAAATATAACAGAAGCGCCGTGGTTTGTCAAAAACAAAGAAATACACGATTATCTGGGATCGCCAGCCGTTCGAGAGGAGATTCGGCGATTTAGTACAAGATATAAATCGGGACAGAACAAACATGTGAACTGCCTCGCGGTTAACTTCCTGGATAACAGCGAGAACTTTAGGCAGGTAAAGCTTTAGATCTGTAAGTTATCCAAGATTTGAGGCGAGTCAGGGACCCCAGGGTGTTGTGCGTCGCTGTTCTTCGTTCCGTTTTGCCGCTTAATTTTGTTGATTTTTTTTATTTGTTTCAATGTATCTTTGATTAGTTATTTGTGTTCGATCGATAAGATTATCGCTTGAAAATTTCTTTGATTTTACGCTCTGAACTTTGGACTTTGATCAACGCTCTTTGCGCTCATCTTCGGATGTACTTATTACTATATATTTACGCATACTGTATAACACGTGTCTACCTACATACGTATACATGTACGGTCCTTTGAGAAAATTAAACACTCTTTACATGTCTTATTTTATCTTTTTTTTGGTCCTTAGATTTACTCGTAATTACTAAACCGGATCCCGATTGTAAATTAAACACCGAGGCAAAAAAATCTTCGTGAATCATTCTGCGTATTAATGAAAACAAATATCTCTTCGGTCTCCATAAATCGACTTAGATTTTATTATCTTTTACCGTCTGGCAGTATTACTTTGAAAATATTTCGAACTAATTTAAACGTCTGCCGATGACATTTTACGTAGGTAATTACAAAATAAATAAATTTTGTTCCGAATTTAATTACCTGCGATCGTCTTAAGTCTTAATAAGAAAACTCATTAAAGATGTGGACAAACGGATCGTGTTTTCAAAAAAGTTTAATAATTACATTTGTATTTGATATGTAATTCTTTAAACTCGACTAAAACTAATTAATATCTGACTTTATATTGTCGCTAAGTTAAAATTTATTCCGAAGTAACAAATGTAATTCGATCAAATATTGTCGGTTTTCTAAATTAATATTTTGATCGCCTAACGTTTTTCATTAAAGTTCAAATAAATATAGATCAGAACCGATAGAATGTAATTTTTTTACGTTTAAATCTTTATTCAAGGAAAGTTAATTCTTTCTTAACTAATATAAGGGCTTTTTTATTTTATAGCAATTATGAGAGATTTTACTTTCTTTATTTTTTTTCATGTTTTTTTAAATACGTGACTCATACCTGCGCACAGGAAACCCCTTTGCAGCCATTGTTTCTGTATTTTATGTTACAATTACGTGAATTTAAAAAAATATATATATTTTTTAATTTATTCGATTTTACTTAAAGGGATGTTTTTAATGTAAATTTACATCATCCCTATAACAATATACATTGTTTTAATTTATTTTTTTGATATCGTTCTTTAATATTTAACCGTTATACCGTAATTACGTATAACCTAATACTTGTCGTTTTATATTTAAGTAAAATTTAAAGAAAATTGTTCGGATCGTTTGATGTTGAAAAAATAAATAAATGTTAAATATAGCTTGAAATTTTGGAAGAAACTTTCTGGACTAAATATTTATAAAAAAATTCCTTCGGTGAAATAACTATTCGAAACGGCGACGTTCAACGTTTTCAATGCGCGCTTCAATAAATTGCAGCGAAGAATTTTGTATCTATTCGAACAAATTCTCCAGTAGCTTAAATATTTTTTTTAAATTTCTATCGTATTCGACGTAACAGTTCGCTTATATCTATCTATTACTTCTAACTGTAACACAGGTATATAAAAAGAACGGTAAACTATTTTTCCGTTCACGGAATAGCTTATTTTTTATGTATTTAAGCCTTCGATGAATGAATACTTTTTTAAAAAAAGCAGTAAGTCTTCGTATCTTGTCTGAGATCAAATAAATTTCTATATTTCTTAATATATGAATCTATAACCGATTAAAAACGTAATAAAATATGTTTGGGCTTAAATTGGAACTTAAACGATTATTACTATAATTAATTCTGCCGTATTTTATTTATTTGAAATCGTATTCAAATATTATACGTTTAATATTATGAAAAGAGACCGTTTCAGACGACTTCATAAAATATAATTTAAATGGATTATTACTTTCTAAAGTATAAGAGATTCAAGGAATATTATTTTTGTGAGTTTTAGTTATTTTTCGTGGAAAAATGTCGGATTAAAGGTGTAAACAAATTTTTACAGAATATTACAGTCGGTTCTTGAGATAAGAACCTGCAGAAAAAAAACAAATGAATCTGTCAAATTTTAATACAAATTTCTCGGTCGTTTTAATGTTCGAAAGTATGTATATTATATTATATTATAGGGCAGCTAAAATGTAATACACCTGGAACGTAACGGGAAAAAAAATCGGATGAGGCTGTGTCGGGGTTCACGGCCGTTGGTTTAACCTAAAACGTTACAGACGTTTGATGAAGTTCCTCCGAGCTACAGACCGACCGATGGGAGAGCCACCGTCGTATTTTTTTTTAACAAAACTGAATTCTGCGATGGAAAATTTTAGTTCCTTCATTTGACCAACTCTACAGTAAACCGGTCGGTATGTATGTCAACGAGTCGCTTTTAGTGTTTAAGATTGAAATAAAAACGAGACGTTGACTGCCTACTAAATTTAATTTTAACTTAAAACAGACACTGAGTGGTACATGATATTTATTTCGACTAACATTCGACGACAATTTTTTTGAACATCGGCCTGTGATATGAGAAGTAACAGTGATAAGGCATATAAAGCAGCGGTAGAGGTGCCCGCGCCGTCGGCGTCGTTCTCTGAGCGCGCCGTACCGGCTTTGCGACAATCCCGAAAAAGTCTCGCTCGCTCGGAATCGGACATTGTGGTACCTGCGGGTGTCCCATAACCTCCTCTTTCCAGCGACACGCGTAATTTATATTTCCGGCTGGCTTTTGAGCGGACTGAGGCCGACCGATTGAATTTTTATACTCTTTTACACGTTTACTTTAATCTTTTACTCGTAAATATTCTACAAAATACATTTATCGTTACTTAAATCGATCTATCTTGACAAAATCTAAACGAAAACGCCGCGCTATCACGTCTAAGTCGTGCGCTATACCGAATGGAAATGAGCAAGAGGGTCAGTTTTGGCGCATCTGCGCCGTGTCCCCTTCCCGCCCATCCGTTTCCAAGCGACGCAACTTCAAAGTTTTATCGGCGAGTTGACCGTGTAAGTTATAGAATTACACCCCGTTTACGTCTCTAAGACTAATAGTTAGGAAGTTATTAAGGGAGGACGATATGTTACGGCATCGAGTACGCCTGCCGTCTAAAACAACGTGCAGCGATTAATTCTTTAATAACGGCAAAAAATGGACGCTAGTGAACGAAACTGTAGATCAAAGTACTAAAGTAAACGGGCGATAAAAAAATCAGAACCCGGATAAGCGAATGTTGAGGATGAACCTGCATCGTCGAACGATTTGTACGAGAGATAAGAAGCGCCAAAAGGATGCGGATGAATCGATTCGTTGAGTCGTTAAAAAATTTTTTTAAATCCTGAATGTCGTATTCGACAACCCACGAAGCCGATAATTCTGCAGCTCAACCGCAAAACGGCCGAACCTTTGTAAGATGAAATTTGAAATTATTACATACCCTCCTACTCACCGAGTTTGGACCCGTGGGATTTTCACTTCTTTCCTAATTAAAGATAGATATCAAGGTTATTCGTTTTACAACGAACGATGTACTGAAGGATCTACAGAGGTCATCGATCGATGAAACACAGCCAGGATCGATTCTTAATCGACGAAATTAACGTATTCACCGTGGAACTTACTCGACCGTTGAATTTATTCTTCGTTATGTGAGATGTATAACTGTAAGCGACGACTGCTTAAAAAAATAAATGTAAGATTTTATTGAAAAACGTAAAATGCAAGCTAGTTGCCATATTTGTTTCATTTGACTATTTGTGCAAGGCGTTTCAGACCCCCTAGTATTACACTACATTCTTTATTAAATATATGTCGTAAATAATTATCGTTATTGTCGGGTACTTTTGTGTAGAGAATGAAAACAAACTGTTTTATACAAATAAATTAATTTGTTTAAATCGATGCTGAACTGATTATTATTGCATCCTAAGATGTGATTACGCGCGCTTGTTGTTTTACTAAGGTGTACAAGTACGGTCTGATTATATGGATAAAAGACGCCGATTTAATTAACTTAAATTCAGTAGCTTCATTTAAAAAAAACAAGCAAAAAACGAAAAACAGACTCGTTCGGTTTTTAGATTAAAAAGTATCATTTTCTGTTATTAAAAAAAAAAAAATACGTTTTCTGTTTTATATATGAATAGATATAATATTATTATCGTTATTATTTTGATTCGTGTTGTCAGTTATATATAATATTTTACGCTAACCAAAACTAAAGATGTATTATATAATTTCTATCTCGGTTTTACGTAAATTAACAGTAGAAAATTCTAATGGCTTTTGATGAATTAATAAAAATTCTTTGAAAAATATGGAATGTTTTGATTTGTGTTAGAATAACTATTATTTACCGTTATTGTTTTTACTTCCTTGTACGAAGTAAAGGAAGTATTGCGATCGCGAAAAATTTCGGTTTTCAGATTCCAACGGAAATATCCATTTTGAGCATCCCTGAATCCATTTTGACTAGTTTTGGCGTGACGTCGTATATACTTACGTATATATCTCGCATAATTCAAAAACGATTAGCCGTTGGATGTTGAAATTTTGGATTTAAGACCATTGCAACATCTAATTGTGTACTTCCTCTTTCGATTGCAATCGACTGTACCAAAAGCGCCCCAAAAACCCAAAATCCAAAACGATTTGGTTTTTAGACTTTTATTTTCAGGACACTAATAAGTCCTGATCGAGACCTTTTCAACGATATATTATAAGAGGTACTTTGTTTCAGCGGTTCCAGAGTTATAGCCAAATAAAATGTTAATTAATGAAATATTTTGATTAGGAGAAGGCATATCGGTTCGAATCAGACTTCATCTTTTTTTTCATTTAAATATGTCGATTTATTAATAATTATTAACCTCTCATTGTAAAACATTGATACCATAAATAATAATAATAATTTTTAAAAAATCAGAAGTTATTAGTGAAATAAAATTTTATGTACTTTTCATTTTAATAAAATGTGTATATGTAATTTAATAGGCGTACAAGTAAGTCGTGTGGTGTCCGCATCAGATTATAATATAATATAATAATGAATATATTAATAATTTTTCATTCCTATACATTACATAGGGAAAGGATAGATGTGGTACTTAGGATAAACAAACCAAACTGTTGTAGCGTTTTAATGGCATCAGTGCCATTAAATATTATATTCTTTATAAGAAGTAATCTGACAAAGTTTGCTCAAAATCGGTCCAATAGCTCTGGAGATATAAGGTGATTTGGAGGGCGATAGCGAACACCCACAAATATCCTGAAAATTTCCATCCGGTTTTTTGGGATCGTTAGGAGTCAAAACGTCAAGATCCGGTGAAAACCGCATATACCCAATTTGGATCGTTTACAATACTTTCAGAACAATTTAGATTCGGAGTAACAGTACAAGGTGAAAAGAGGTGAAAAGTATATGGACAAGAGAAGCAATTTTAGGCCTCAGATTAATAGTGGAAGGAAGATTAAAGTAAAACAAACCGACATACTGGGCGTTTATAGATCTAGAAAAGGCATTCGATAACGTAGACTGGAATAAAATGTTCGGCATTTTAAAAAAATTAGGGTTCAAATACAGAGATAGAAGAACAATTGCTAACATTTACAGGAACCAAACAACAACAGTAATAATTGAAGAACATAAGAAGCTGTAATAAGAAAGGGAGTCCGACAAGGATGTTTCTAATCCCCGTTACTTTTTAATCTTTACATGAAACTAGCAGTTAATGATGTAAAAGAACAATTTAGATTTGGAGTAACAGTACAAGGTGAAAAGATAAAGATGCTACGATTTGCTGATGATATAGTAATTCTAGCCGAGAGTAAAAAGGATTTAGAAGAAACAATGAACGGCATAGATGAAGTCCTACGCAAGAACTATCACATGAAAATAAACAAGAACAAAACGAAAGTAATTAAATGTAGTAGAAATAACAAAGATGGACCCCTGAATGTGAAAATAGGAGGAGAAAATATTATGGAGGTAGAAGAATTTTGTTATTTGGGAAGTAGAATTACTAAAGTTGGACGAAG
The DNA here is from genome assembly GCF_047948215.1 of Lycorma delicatula. NCBI lineage: Eukaryota > Metazoa > Arthropoda > Insecta > Hemiptera > Fulgoridae > Lycorma > Lycorma delicatula. The sequence goes on along the minus strand of NC_134460.1, from coordinate 36,358,731 downwards.
CAGGAGCGATATAAAATGGCGAATAGCACAAGCTAAACGAGCCTTCAGTAAGAAATATAATTTTTTACATCAAAAATTAATTTAAATGTCAGGAAAAGATTTTTGAAAGTGTATGTTTGGAGCGTCGCTTTATATGGAAGTGAAACTTGGACGATCGGAGTATCTGAGAAGAAAAGATTAGATGCTTTTGAAATGCGGTGCTATAGGAGAATGTTAAAAATCAGATGGGCGAATAAAGTGACAAATGAAGATGTATTGCTGCAAATAGATGAAGAAAGAAGCATTTGGAAAAATATAGTTAAAAGAAGAGACAGACTTATAGGCCACATACTAAGGCATTCTGGAATAGTCGCTTTAATATTGGAAGGACAGGTAGAAGGAAAAAATTGTGTAGGCAGGCCACGTTTGGAATATGTAAAACAAATTGTTAGGGATGTAGGATGTAGAGGGTATACTGAAATGAAACGACTAGCACTAGATAGGGAATCTTGGAGAGCTGCATCAAACCAGTCAAATGACTGAAGACAAAAAAAAACAACAATACTTTCCCTTCTACAGATACAGCGCTAGATGTGAAAATAAATAAACAAATATTTAAAGAAGATCGGGTTTAATTTTTTTTTTTTATTTTTAAGCACGTTTAAACCTATTTTAAAGAGAACCTACTGGTAAATATTTCAAGTAAGAAAGTAGCTGAGATCGGTAAAATCAATTCAAGAATTAATTTTTTTTTAGTATCGTACAATATATTTTGTAAAAACGATAAAATATATTAATAAAAAATACGTAATTAATAATAAAAGAACAATAAATCTAAAAAGAAAAATAAATTATCTTTAAAAAGAAAATCCTTTTTTTACCTTAAAAATTTACGAATCGCCAGAAAAACATATTTTAAAGGGCTAGTAACAAGTAACAGATAAGAAAATAGAAGTGAAGTGTAGGAGGTGATTTTTTTTCCTTAAAATATTTAATGATTTACGTCGAGATTAAAAATTTAAATCGAAAAAATATATGAATAAATATATTCCATTAATGGATTAAAGAAAAAATATTCCCGGACATAATTTTTGTTTGTGGTGATTAATTAATTATTTATCTTATGAACTCGAAGCTTGAAGACGGGAATACGAAACAAAAAGTTTATAGCGTGTGAAAAATTCCATGCTTGACCAAGATTCAAACCCGGGACCGTCAGATGAAAGACCGAAACGCTACCGCTTCACCGTAGAGATCGGTGAATTCATTTATCTATTTGCGTAATCACCGATATAGTGATAAATGATAGTTGTGAAATCTCAATTCTTTTACTTTTTGTCCGGTTAAAATAGGTTTGTTCATATTAAATCCGATATAAACAGTAGAATAGATAACGATCTGGACGATAGGTTTAAACTAAATCACCGGTAAATAAAGGCGCTGAAGCAAAATCGCTTTAGCTTTAATTCTGTAAGAAAGATAAAGATAACGCTAAGATAAAATTAATTCTAGCGATTATTTAAGACTTAACGTTAATTAAATGTATTTTTGTTAAAAACAAAAAAACAATCCCTCGATCCTTGTTTAAGAAAATCACGTATAATAACATTTTATATTTTACAGCCGATATCGTGAAAAAAGTAAAATAAAAGTAGATATTTTTTTCTAAATTTTATTTTCATTACCGTATACGCGTATTTTATTCTCGTATATTAAGTCGTTAAATCAGGTAACCGACAAAAAACACGTTCTCTTTTTAACTTTATAGTTCGTTCTGAAACTTAGCGATTTCGATAAATTTACTAATAACAGATTTCTCAAATTTCATTGAAATAATCGATAAAAATATCATTCAGATGCGGTCCAGAAGTTCCAACAAAACATTAGTACCTTCTTACATACGCATACAGAGCGAGCAACTTAAACCGAACCGCTATAAAATAAACGGTTGCTATATGTAAATTATATAAATTAAAAAATAAATTTTGTATTTTTTTAAATTTTGTTATGAAAGAGCGGTCATCAACAGCTACAGACGTTAGCCCGGAGGATATTAGTAGTGTATGAAAAGATGCCGTGCCTGACCGGGATTTGAACCCGGGACCGCGCACGAAATGCCGAGACGCTACGGAGGTCGGCAAATTTCGTATTTATATCGGTCAAAATTTATATATTCATCGTATTTTTACAAAAGATGTTGTAACTGATCCGCACAGCGACGCGCTTTTGCGCTCGAATCTTCATATTGAGAATCAAAATATTTTTGTCAACGCCGTCTATTTCTTGTCGAAGTTCCGTCATCGCTTCATCGATACTATGGAAATTTAATTCGTAAACTTTTACTCTTCAAATATCCTTCCCGATAAAACGCAACTAGACAAATTTGAGAACAGCGGAGACCACACCCTCTGCTAATAGTTAGATTTGTCTATTCTCTTAAGTAGTCGAACGGTCGTTAACGCGATACGATTTCTAATTTAAATCGTGAAAAATCTTACGGTAAGATCTGTATTTTATATCGCTGTTTACGAATGAATTGACACCGCATACGCGACACTAAAATTACTTTATTTAGCCGTAAACAGATACACGTACAACACGGTCGAATGTCTAGAATGCACCGACCGACTAGTGCGAGTCACCACCACACACATACTCCCACCACTGTCACTCTAACAAACGCACGCACATGCACCTCACACAAATCACACAGCCTAACGACCGCTTTTTTATACATAAAAAAGCGGTTTTTATACTCCAGTTATTAACTGGAGTATAGATTTTTAACCGGAGTATAGATTTTTTCAACCCGGCAGAAATTCTTCTCCGAATGTCGGCCACGGTTCCTCTGGAGCCTTAACGAAAGGTCATATATAGTTTTACGAGTTAAACCCGTTCCCTTTTTACGATATTTTTAACCGAATCGTGTTTACTCTTCGCCGGGATGCTGGCGATAGGAAAATTTTCCGCGAATATTTGACAAATTTCTCGAAAGGATCAAGAACGTAAATAAGTTTCCGCTACGACGATCCTTTTCTTGATGGGATAAGAGATTTTAAGGGGGAAGTTACCTTGACACGGTAACAAAAATTTAAAAAAATTTTTTTTTAGTGATTTTTATTCTACGGAATGCGCTCTTTTTAACCGTAATTTTTTTTTCGTCGTTCACAAAAAATTAAATAAAATAATTTATAAACCTGTTTCTACGGCGATTTTTGTATTTTCTCCGTGCAAAATACGAAATTCAATAGCTTGTATCTCACGAATGAAAAACGATAGAAATATGATTATTTCCCCGTTTCATAACTCGTTTAAAAAAAAATCGTATTTCATTTTATAGGTTACACCGCTTTCAAGTTGATAGAACATTGCTAAAATCATGCGCTATAATCTGCAGGTGCTATAGTATAATGCGATCTTTAATTTCTGTTTTCCGAAAACTAATTTCTGTTTCGTTAAAACTAAAAAAATCATAACTTTAATTGTAAATGAGATAATTGCATTTTTTTTTTTACAACGTACAGAAAATATTAGTGTAGATGTATGTGTATGCGTGCGATAACCCTCTTGTATATATATAATTATGAGAGGGGTTTGAAATTAAAATGGGGATGATTTTTTGTTTAAAAAATTCTACGAGATGTATATTTTTGCGTATACACAAGGCACTAGACGCTTATTTTCTTTTTATTTTGATGTTTTTTGTAAGTTTTTATCTTTAGTAACAAATGAATATTGAATACGGATGAATACTACGTAAAAATAGTACAGATGAATAATTAAATACAGATAAAGCTTTCAGACTTTATATACGAGCAGTAATAATCTTTTCTTAAGGTAAATGATTGTATTCGATTAAAAAAAATATTATCGATTACCTTGAAAAGTACGAATTTATAATTTGCCTATCTTTTCAGGTAGTCGTTGAGTTATACGCTCTAGTTCACTCGCATCTGTTGCTGTTCTAGACAGTGTAACTGAAATCTCTTATCCGTAACCTTAACAGTCTTCTGTAGGCCTTCATGAGCCTAGTCCATCTACCTTTAGCGATAAAGTCTACCAAACTAGTGTACGAACTAAGATTTTTGTTGTCCGGTACAGGTTGAGAACTACAATTTTCGCATTGCAACTCGTCTTGCGGTAAATCCGCAGATATAACGTAGGATGTTATCTTGATAGTAAGAATGTTCGTAATTGTCTTTCAAGAAACAGCCTCAAAATCATCTTCATCTTTATTATCAAAGTAAAATGTAATGCATGCAATCGTGAAATAACACTGACAATGTGTTTGTTGTGTGCTTACAGATGAAATTATATTCCGTTGCCGTTCTGTTTTTCTGTACATTTTTATAGTACAGATAAGAACCAAGATAAGAAGTTATCAGCGAGTGTTGTCTTATTATCGTGGATAAATTCATCGGTGAGAAGTGCAAGAGTAATTCCGTAAATGCATTCGGTAAAATTGTTGTTTGGACAGTCGTAAAATTGTTGTAAAATTGTACATTTCTCAGATGTACAAATATTCGGACAGATGTTCAAATTATTTATTATTACATAGTTTTTTTTCTTTTTTGTGTGCCTCCGGAAATTACCGTTCAGGTATTACTTTAGAGGATGATATGAATCCTCTGAAGTCCAGAGGATGAATGAAGTGTAGCATTGTACAGTCTCACTTCGACCGTTCCTGAAATGTGTGGTTAATCGAATCCAACCACCAAAGAACAGTCGAGTGTGGATACTCAGCCCGAGTGGACGTGTATTTCTAGCTCTGCGATTTATGCGTTTTTGGTTAGGTTTTTTGCGGCTTTTTTATCGGACAAGTAGTGAATCATTTCGAGGTAAGGATAACGGACAATTGTGTTAAATTTTGTGAATTTTGGTGACCGGACTGTGCTGTAATTACGTTTTTTTCTGTTGTAACTTTTTTCTCCATAAGAGCCAATGTTAAATTGGCCGTTGAGGTTAATGAAAATAAGTTAAGTCAATAGACAAGTAACCACTAGTTTGTGACGTCACGGCTTGTAGTAAACAACAACTTAATTATCAAGATTAATTATCGTAAGCAGGAATAATTATCGACAAAATAAGTTATACTAGTAGAATTTTTTTTTCTACTAAGTGTTTAAGTCTCTTATAAAGGGGATGTTCCTTGCCTAATAACTCCTTCCCTGACCAATATTTCCAAACTCCTCTCGGATCTATCCGACCCGAGACCAATACCTTCCATAAACCCCCTTCATCCCCCCCTCCAATTTTTTGGGAGCACTTTTGGTCGGATACATATTCGACCCCCCGACCCCCCGTATTTTTCTGAGGACAGATTCGGGATCTTACATTTTCCGACCCCCCTCAACACCCCCCCTACCCACTACCCAATCCCCCATCGCCACCCCCTAGTGGGGTATCTACAGACTTGGAATTGAGCCGAGAGTTCAGTAAAAATACTGGTGATTTTTTAATTCCTTCCCTATGGAATAGGGGATGGAATTAAGCGGTTCCGGGCCTTCTGGCCCCCCAGAGAAGAAAGGATGGAAGACAGCAGATCTCAGAGGGACTAAACGAGTTAGAGCCGGTTCTTCCGAGGAAGAAGAGACTACCCCTACATTGTGGGATCTCACTTATAGGCTGGGCCATGCCCTTTTAACATTTAGACAAAATCTGGGCAAGTCTATGGTGACTCATCAAAAGGTCCACGAGAGTGAGCTGACGGAGATATATAAGTCTTTTCAGCATCTTAATGACGTAATGGCTGACGTGGATACTAAATCACAGGGGATACAGACCGAACACTCCAGGGCAGAAGAACTGACGAACATTCTTGAAGCCGAACTGACCGACGAACAATTAATCGATAGATTGCCTGGTCGCTGCTCCACATGGGCCATGAATAGAGTGACTTCCGTTGACCCTCAATCTGATAGCTCTGACAGATGTAATTTTGTAGACTTGAACAAGAAAATGAGACCTAGTGCTGCTAGCGGCAAATATGCTAACGCAAAACCGGGGGCAATCAGCATAGACAATACCACCATTCTAGACGAAGATAATGTTTCTACTAATTGGACTAGATACACGGTCCTTTACGACTCATCACTAGGAGACCGCGCTACCGCCGCCACTCTCCTTAGGGCGTTGAAACGAGTCGTGGTGAAAACTAGGGCTCCGGTCTTCGTGCTTCCACCGGGACCCGCGGGTACAACGATAAGGAAATTGATCATATATCTGACCAGAAAAGAGAAGGAGCTTCCGAAGATGGTCCTGCCCAGATTGGGGACTCGGTTCGGGCTCGCTCAAGATCGGCTTCAACCAGAAGGGGCACACCACCGGTAACTGATAGCAAGACTATCGTTATTAAGGCTGAGGAAAAGACTTATGCCGACCTGTTGAGAACAATGAAAAACAAAGTCGCCCAGGAAGAGGCAGGCGAGGTCCTTTCCCTCCGAAAAGGCCGAAATGAAGAATTAGAGGTGAGGATAAAAGGGGCGCAGAAGACAGGAGAACTCACCACTCTTCTGAGAGATCGGGCAGCAGAATTTCAGGTGGACCTACGTTCTAGGGGTGACAGAAGGAGTGTGGTCCATATTAAGGACCTCGACGTAGACACAACCGAAAAGGAGGTGAGAGAAGCGGTTTCCAGAGTTGTCGGCGCGGGGGAGACATTCCAGGTCACCTCCCTCAAGAAAGCATATGGTGACACTAAAAACGCCACCGTCATCACAACACATAGAGGCGCCACAAAGCTGGTGGTATCAAGACTACGAGTCGGCTGGGTCCATTGTAGGACCTATATTCGTGTAGAAGGAGAGCGCTGCTACCGTTGTTGGGGCACCGGACATGGTAGCAGAGACTGTAAGGGCCCGGACAGAACCAATCTCTGTTATAACTGCGGTGGCGCTGGACACCGTATCCGGAAATGCAGAGAGGCATCCAAATGCCTTGATTGCCGTAGCCTAAACCACCGCACCGGGGGCACTGAATGCGGAATGAAGCGCGATGCCTAAAGTCTTACTAATCAATAACCATCGATGCCTCCTATCCCATGACTTGGTGAAGGAGACAGCTAATACTGGAGAGTACAACTTTGTTGTTGCCACCGAGCCTAACGTATACTCTGCGGCTGGATCTCGATGGGTGCCAGATACCGCTGGGGATGTGGCTATCAAGAAAATTACTGGAAACTGGGACTATAGCTTATATTTGAGGACTGAAGGAGTCGTTGCGATAGAACTCTGTAACTATATATTGTTTGGGGTCTATATAAGCCCGAATGTGACGCTCGCGGAGTACGAAGCCAGACTACTCGGACTGCAGAGGATGGTCATGAACACCCAAAAGAGGACAATGTTGTGGGTGATTTCAATTGCCGTACCGTAGTGGCTGGGGCTGGTTCCTCGAACAACAGCGGACTAGCGCTAGAAGAACTACTAGGAAGTACTGGGCTTGTGTGCATCAATGATGGGTCGCCCACTTTCTACGCTCGCGGGCATTCCTCTGTCCTGGATCTGGTATTGATCGACGGTAGATTTCCACCAGACATGGTGAGCATGCAAGTTTTGCAAGTCGAGACTGCAAGTGATCGTTTGGCTGTTTCTGTTGAAATCCTTGATACCGAGACTCATATTAGAAATCAGCATCTATGCTTTAGACTTTCGGAACGTCAGGTAGAGACTATTGTTCGCAAAGTTGCTACAAAAATAACGGATGGCAGACCGGTCACGCCAGATACATTACAACAGATCATGATTACTGAGCTGGCCAGGCTCCCCGAAAGAGCTACCAGACATCACCCTGTCTATTGGTGGTCTTCCGATATTGCGGACCAACGCAGGGTTCTGCAATCCATGAAGAGGCGCGTACAGAGTCTTCGAACGAGAACATACGGAGCTGATCGAGACCTGAACACGGCGATTACACGATACCGAGCAGCAAGAAAACAGTTAAACTTCATGATTAAGCATGCAAAAAGCCAGAAGTGGAGGGAGCTATGCACTGAACTAGATGCTGAGCCCTGGGGACGGGCGTACCAGGTAGTCATGAAGAGACTGGGAAGACGGTTGCCCGTTCTTAATAAGATAGAAGCTACACGACACATGGAAGCGCTTTTCCCGCGGGTTGATACGGGCGTCACGGAGCTAATACCTGGTGAAGGCGGCAGGTTCACCCAGGATGAAGCGGCGACTGCGGTTAAAAGACTAAAACATAAGAAGAGTCCAGGACCCGATGGTGTGCCAGCTGCAGTCATAAAGGGTCTGATGTCCGTCATCCCGTGGGAGATGACAGATATTGCGAGTTATGGGTTCCAGCATTGCTTTTTTCCTGCTTGCTGGAAAGCGTCAAGAACTGTTTTCTTGCCCAAACAACAGTCAGTTCCAGGGGCTCTCGAATATCGCCCTTAAGTCTCATTAATAATATGGGAAAAGTCGTGGAGAGGCTCATCGCTAATAGACTAATTGAGGAGCTGGAAAACAACAACCCCCTCCGTGAGAATCAGTTTGGCTTTAGGCGGGGTCGGTCAACTATTAACGCCATCAACAAAGTAGTTTCACGGGCTGCTGCGGTTGGAGAACCAGGCGAATCCCGCTAATGATACTCCTGGATATAAGGAACGCTTTCGGTTCGGTACCTTGGCCGGCTATATTGAGGGCACTTCAAAGAAAAAATATAAGCGAGTACATAGTGACGCAAGTAGCCGGCTATCTATCCGAGAGACGAACTGAAATCAAACGGTGGATGGTGTAGTAAGTCATCAGATCTTCGGTGGAGTCCTGCAGGGGTCTGTAGTCGGACCCCTACTTTGGAACATCTTCTATGACGAAATTTTCCGACTTCAATTCCCGCCGGGGGTGAATGTCGTAGGATACGCGGACGACATGTCGCTACTAGTGGAGACCAGTACCTTAGATGAAGTGGAGGACAAGGGGAATATTACCTTAGAAATAGTGAATGAATGGCTCGTCAACAACAGTTTGGAGGTCTTCCAAAATGTAAGGGTATTCTCTTCACCGGTAGGAGGATACTCAGAAGATTAAATCTGCGCCTGAGAGGAGAGGCAATTGTCGAGGTGGAAAGGGCTAAATATCTAGGGATGTTACTGTATAAACACCTTAAATTCTTCAGCCGTGCGGCCATGATCTGCGATAGAGTGGAAACAACAATCCGTGCCATGCGAGGTCTCTTTGCGGGACAAGGAATTCCACGTGCGTCGAAGAGGCGACTTATCACCTCGGTGATAACGTCGTCTCTGTTGTACGCCGCCCCGGTATGAGCTGATGCGGTTAGTGTCCAGCGCAACAGAAGAAAACCGACTAGCAGTCACAGGAAGTCGGTTCTGGGGGTAGTTTCGGGGTACCGAACGTTATCGTATGATGCACTGTGCGTGCTTTCTTCAGTGCCCCCGATAGAATTGCAGATTAAAGGACGAAAACTAAGGGCGTCCGGTGTAGCCAAAGATGAGGCCAGTTCTATTATACGAGAACAATGGAAGGTGGCACGGGCGGGTTCAGCAGTGGCCGCATGGACAAGAAGAATTATCCCGGACCTGGATGCTCGGCTAGATCGCTCTCATGGTGAATTAGATTACCACACAACGCAACTCATGTCGGGACATGGTGCGTTTGAACAATACCTGCATAGGTTTGGCAGGAGAGAGTCACCGATCTGTTGTTACTGCGATGCGGTTGACGATGCCGAACACACTATTTTTGAGTGCAGACGATGGGAGGAACAACGTATAAATGCAGGACTGATGCGTACCCGACCGGAGCAGCTCTCGGAGTGGCTCTTGGCTATGTCCGGAAACCGGAATAATTTTGCAATATTTGCAAGAACAGTTATCAGAATAAAAGAAGATGAGGCAAGACGACTGGGATACTGAGGAGTGTAGCTTATAGTAGGGCTGGGCGTACAGCCCCGTTCCTGAGGGCTCACATGCTCTGGCGTGTGCGTTCCGTGATGGAGTGGGGATTCCTGGGGTCCGTTAGGTGTGAATGAATGAAAAGATCGAGACCCGGCCGGCGGTGTGGGTTCCCGGATACGCTTTGGCGGCTTCGGCTCCTGCGCCATCGGTTTGAGGCTGGCAAAAGGAAAGACTGAGACCCGGTCTCCGGCTGGCGGGCTGGGAACGGCATGGCCGGGCCTGGTTCTTACGTCGGAGATTAGAGGCAGGCAATTAAAAGATCCGGAAAGGACACGTCCCCGAGTCGAGTATACTTAATCGGATGTCCGGCAAGAACACCGGTATCCACGATCTAGTATTTAAATCCGTATAAAAGTAACTAACTGCCATTACTAGTATTTGAACGCTGGAATTCCCGACTTCCAAGTCGGCTTACTTGGGAAGACGCGTTCTTCACTAGACCGACCCGGTGAGTTTATTACTCGGTTTGATCAAATTATTTATTACGTATTCAATATTATTATTACACTATTACGCATGTAAGATTCGTTGCAAGATTACACTCGGTCGTGATTGTCTGATCTGTCTGTGATCGCAGGTTCTTGTGTAAAATTTCTAAGTAGAATATCTGCAAATAGTCGAAATGTTCAGCGTCAGTATAAAAAAGTAATTCATTTGTGTAGACCTATTTAAAGGAATTAGTTCCTCGTACGTCTAAATTATTCTCAAAGAAAGAAACGCTTGCGATACAAGTGACGGGAAATGTATATCGTGAAAGTAATCTGTAATTTATTGTAAATTGTACGTACAGTATTTTTTAACATTTATTTTCTTAACATCTATGTTATTTTTGGAGAATTTAATAATTTAACGACTAGGAGTAGGTTTGTCGCTTAGAAGAGGTGTTTCATCGTAAAAAATAAATATCATTCTATAACAGCATACGGAATAAAAGTAAGAAATAGCCGTGTTTTTTCTGTATGGAATTTGTCTTTTACTGATTAATATGTATGTTTTATTTTACTTACGACAAAATTTATCGGATTTTTCATTATACGTAAATACGAGTAGACATACAGGAATAAAATTGTACGGTAACCGATTTACATAATTTTTATGATGCTATCGTACTAAATTTGACGTTTATATTTCTGTTATTTTTTTGGCTCTTAATTATTATTCGGTTTGTTTCTTTCAATTTGAACAAAGATACTATTGTTTTGTATAAAAGCGCAACAAAATTAATTTCTAATAAAAAACAAACAAAAGGTCGATAGAAGTGGATGAAAAGGCTTTAAGTAAGTAGTTGCCGGATCGAGTGTTTAGATTTAAAACCTTGTAAAAATTTAAGAAAAAATACAAATTAAGAAATTAGATTTAAAAAAGATGTTTAGAAACGTAATTTGTTTATAGGAAGAATTTATATACTGGCGGCCGAAGGAAATGGATAAACTTTAAGCTGAAAATGAAAACATTTAATTTCATTTACGTGAAATTTGGAACAAAAATACCATTTATAAATACCTTATAACCGTTACACCTTAAAAATTATATTCTTCAAACGCCCACTTCTTTCGAGTATGCGTTCTTGAAGTCTCTGCTGAAATTTCACAGCCTTTTCTGCAAACTTTCAGTCGTAAAGTTTGCGATCTCTTCTTTAATTTACTTTAAAGTTTGTCGGTGCTTTGAGATTTGGTGTTATTAATCCTTTTCTTCAAAACTATCCACAAAGTCACATCCGCATTAATCGGGAGTCCGTGCGGCTGTGAACGAATGAGAATAATAATACTATCGATTACGTTGTATTTCTAAGGGCGATAGATGTATGCGGCAAATGTAAATCGTTAGTGGCAATTTAGATAATCATTACAACGCACTGTTTTGTTACGAAAAATAAAAACTTTTTCGATCTGTCGAACCCTTTTGATCCGCAATCCGATGTCGGAGAGCAGGTACCTAATTAATTTGTCAGATCGTTTTGTAGTTAACCGGACTATAAAACCGCGGACCGATTCGACATAAACTACATTTATGAAACGTTCTGTCCACCTGCAAACGTTTCCTTGGTCCGTTGTACTGTATATTGCACTTCTGTAAAAACTTTAACGAACTAAATATTAAATCGCAGAGAAATCTAAAGCTCAGATATTTTACAAAATAAAAATAATCAAGATAAAAAAACGAGTTAATTTCTGGGTTATCGGCTGAAAAAATACGTAATTACACCGGTGCTACTGTTAAACAAAATGTAACTTATGTCGATTCCATCCTGTAATTAATACGATTATTTTTCCATCGATAATTAATACGATTACAAATACGACTTTAAGCAAAGCTTAGTAATTGCGAAGTCTGAAATTTTTAAAAATATAACATTTTCGTTTATCGCGTTAGTATTGCTTGCAGTTTTCTCCATAAATATGATTACGGCACTTTAATCGTACGTTCTAAAAAATAAGCATTAAATGACCGAAAGAAGCTTTTTTAGCCGCATTATTTCTTTTATTGGATTTCCTTTGCGTTATTCTTGTTTCTTATTAATATCTTTAAAGAATTTTACGCCGGTTGTGAAATTCAGCATGTTTCTGGAAAAACTATTTTAGTTTGATTTTTTCTTTTTTAATCGGAATGTTTTTTTACAGTCGGTTGTAGTTAAGTTCGTATTTTAACTGTAATTTTTTTATCTCAAGTGTTTTATTCGCGACCGTTTATGGATTGATTATCTGGTAGTAGGACGTATGTTTATTCTGCACTAGACAGAAACGGAACGGGGAAGTCAAGACTATTACCAGCATATTTAGATAATCCCGTTAAACGTATTTTATTTTATACGAGATAGTGTTAAGACGTTTTGTTCTTAAAAAAGATTCACTGCTGTCGCAGCAAATAATGCTTTATATTCCTGGGAATACCAAAAATGAAATTCAATTTTTAAATAATTACCTTATTTAAATTATTTCTTTAATCGGTTTGACCGTTACGGATTTGCGATTCGAAACTTAAATTACATGGGCGCGCTCACACACACACACACACACACACACACACATATATATATATATCATCAAATAACAGTACAAAGCACTAGATAAAGAGACAACTTCTTTCGTATTTGTATCCCGATAATTGCGAAAACTAGAGAACCAATCATTATTTTAACTGTAGCTTTTTTTGACCCCCTTACCGTTTACCACAGTTCTAACCTCACCAATCTCACTACTATATAAATCATAAATAAAAAAAAGAAAACGTATAAATAAATAACCTAGAATTTTTTTTACTAAATTTAATGTTATTGTCTACGTCAATAGATATTGACGTAATTTTTTTTTCATATAATTGTATGTTATACGATTTACTTATATGTATTTCTAATATGAGGAATCGATTGTTTATAAAGCATTGCAGAAAAAAAAAATAGATATTTTCTATATCGATCACTGTCTATGTTAATATCATTGACTTCTTGACTGTGTGTGTGAGCACACACAGTCACCAACAGAGGAGAGAGAAAACGTCATAATAAAAATTTAATTTTTAAATAAAATCTGTTCATTTACTTTGTTTAAATTTAAATGAACATATATATAAAAACATTTAAAATTTTTCGATTTGATTGTGTATTTCTTTATTACGATTTTCTATTATTCCTGATTCGTTTTTCTATAATTCCACATTTATGTTTTTATTTTTTTTATAACGCTTGCACAATTGAAAATAAATGTAGTCATATGTTATAATTTTTTTATATTCTTGATGTATTGTAATAAATTTTCTATTTGCCATATCGATATAAAATCGCGATTGCATTCTTTATTATCGGACTAAATTATATGTATAAAACTTTATTTCCAAATTTATTATCTCTACTGTTATTTCGAGTCATTAATTTTATATTATTATTTTTTCAGTTCTATCTTAAATAAAGCTTTATTTTATTCTATTTAAAGCTCTATTTTTCGATTCGAATTTCAGCGACCGTCATCTTCTTTCGTTCAAAGTAACGACGGTTTAATAAATAATTTAAAAAATAAGGTTTTTGCAGATGAAGTTTTGTGGAAATTTTGTACCTTTTGATGTTAACGCGCAGTATCCCAAGATTTTTGACAAGGAAGCAGTGGAGATCTTGAAGGATCGGTCGATCGACGGTAACGATTATTGTAAATAGAGCAATATACACTCGTAATCGGTTCGTGCGTAAGGCGTAACACAGTAAGTCGAGACCGAACAATCGAATGATGATTTTATCAACGAATCGATGGATGGAACAACAGTAGATCTTCGTTCGCATTTCTAGCCGATTTTTTCATCGATAAGAATGAAAGCTAAAAGAGAATTTCAATATTTTACGCGCGTTCGGTTGAAATATATTCTTCTATATTTGTTTTCATGATATTTAGAATCGCGTTATAAAATTAAACCGGATTAAAGAAACACAAACTTTCTGAAGAAACTGCAGATGTTACCAAACGACTGTGAGTCCACGGTTATCTGTTATCAAACTCCATGTTTTCAAAACGATATCCGAGTACAATCGGATCGTTCTTTTTTGGCATTCGCATAACCGAAAAGGTACGTGAAATTTTATCGTCTGACTTGTAATTACGCTAATACGTGTGAAACACAATCTCCGATGTATCTTGTAATTTGCCGCCGAAGTTCCTGAAACAAAAACTCTCGCTATAAGCCGTGAATAAGTTTACAGGTACTCGTTTACCATACGGCACTCTGATTTTGGGTTAACGTATAATGCCTGTACGCATAGCCCTTCCTGAACGATGAAATTAAAAAAAATTACTTTTCTCTCGGTCAGGAACAAATTTCTAACTTATACCTTATTAGCTGCGACTTTTAAATTAATTAATTAACGGTATTTCACACTTACTCGTCGTTAAAATAATACAAAAATATACTCGCCGACTGTAAAAACAAAATGCGAAATTAAAACATTAATCTCAGTACTATCGTTAAGGAAGCAGACGTTAATGGCACACTGCTCTTAGGATTATTTAATCGCACTTGCAGTACCGGGGCGAAGGTGCTGTTTTCACGACGTATTCTTCAAGCGAGCGATAATTACCCTTATTAAAATCTGCAAATAATTTAAACTTAAATTTAATAGCGGATCTCTGTATAAAAAATTCAAAACATCTACTGCAGTTTAACTTACGCGTGGAAATTAACAGCGCATTTGTTTAGTATATGTTGTTTTAATACCCAAATGCTATTTTAATTACTTTAAACGAAGGTTGAGAATTTGGTATCCATCACGATAGCGATTCGTTTTTACAATCCGTAGACCACTGATTTCAGTAATAATAGGGCCCTTTAATGAATTTATTTTCTAATTACCTTTGAA
The DNA here is from genome assembly GCF_047948215.1 of Lycorma delicatula. Taxonomy (NCBI): domain Eukaryota; kingdom Metazoa; phylum Arthropoda; class Insecta; order Hemiptera; family Fulgoridae; genus Lycorma; species Lycorma delicatula. Next base: position 36,343,498 of record NC_134460.1, on the reverse strand, counting down.
ACTTATTATTATTTTCAACGATTTGTTGCAATAATAAAAATTCGTTCTTTGTTTAATTGTTTTTTTGGTCGGCCGATGTGGGGGTCGTGTAGGCTTTTGATTAAGTCGAATCTTTTACGACCGGCTCGAATAAGTGCTTCGTTCAAATTTATTTATTTTAGCGTCGATTCATCGTAATTTTCCGCACTCATCCTATCGCATTTACACTTAAACTTACGCAGACTGTGAGAGGTAGTAAAACGTAACAAAAATCGCAAATATTATTTTAGGTTTTTGGATCGTTTGTAATCGGTAATTTATAGTTCGCCCTCAAAAATTAGTATCGTTGGTGTTATATCGTACGGAATGTAATTCCGTAGTCGTAATATTTTTATTAGGTCTGCATATTGCTTATACTGTATGTATTTTTAATCGCTTAATATGTTTCACGTCCGTTTTATGTCGTTCTTTTTCGTATTAACCGAATATATTGGCGTACGAGTGTAGCCGGCCGAATTAATTGTGTAGTGAAAGCGAAGGGGCGATGTAACGAGAGAGAAAGGAAACGACAATAGCTGTATTTTTCAGACGTTAAATTTTATCGATAGTTTTATTTGAGTTACGTGTTTTATTATGACGTTTGATACGCAAAACATACGTTATGAAAACGGTTTAGGACGGTTTTTATTACTCGGCAACTACTCTGTATACTAGACTTGTTTTCTACAATTCCCGTTGAAGAGGTATTGAACATTACGATTAGGGTTTTGATGCCCAACGCATTATACAAATTACATACTACTCGCGCGCGCATACACATATACACATACACACACAATCGCCTCCCTTTTCGCTCTCTTTCTTCCTTCCTTTCTGTTACCGTTATTAGTTCGATTAAAAATAAGAGATAAGCAAAATATATAAGTATATATTGGGTTATACGTAGGTGGGATCCTGATCTCTTTTTATTTTACTACATCCAGTTATACCGCTCTGCTCGTTGCTCTTCAGCGATACAGATAAATACAAATAGAGATTCGAACTGTGATTTACGTTTACGAAAAGCGACTTTACTGTAGTCGGGCTTATTTTAAAGACGTATTATTTTAGAGTTTTCCAGTATTTTTATGAAAATCTTTCTTGCCTTCGTAACCCCTTTTCCATCTCGTTTTTGAAAAAAATAACTACATAACGTAACAGTGTCGCTAATATACAGAATTTAGTCCAAAAACGATTTTCATACCTTTATTAAGGATCTAAATAACATTATTTTAAACATCCGCTAAATTGGCGCCTACCGTCGGAAAAATGTTAAAAATAATTAAACGATAGTCAAATTAAAAGAATTCGACTGTCGTTTATTTTGTTAAGGACTATTTTTTTACGTAATCTGTTAACGAAGTTAACAGATTAAAGGAATTAAAATTATTAAAGGAACTCCAACGAATTCCTTTTATAATTTATTTTTAGTTAATAAGCGAAAAATTGTACGGTTTTAATGGCAATTTACAGTTTTAGCTAGGGGTTGTTTCTGTATTAAATAAAATTGAAAAACCGCTATTCACGCAGGAAAAAAACAAGATCTAATACGGTGTAAAACTCATTTTTTTCAACGGTTTTCTTACGCTCGAAACCGGTAAGCTGAGTTCTTTATTTTTTTGTGCCGTTAACGTTAGAACATGTCCTGAAAGTTTTTTATATTTTTATTGAATATCTCTTTACATTCCTGTCTTTGGAAGTTATCGACGTTTATTTTCTTCTGAAATTTTTTCGATTAAATTTTTTCATATCTGAAAAGGTAAAGAAAATTCAATTTCAACCGCCGCTCCCACCGTGTAACCGAAAGTATAACCGTATTTTCTTCGAAAATTCTGTAAAAAATAGACGTGTTTGAAATCCAAATTAATCGCTTAAATGCAAACGCATGAATTAATGTTAAGGTATAACAGTAAATATAAAAGATTATTACAAAACGAATCGTAATTTCGGTATCAAAAATTATTTTGAGCATATCTTTTAGTATACGTTGAACGGGAAGCCGATGAATCTTGTTTTTAATTAATATTATTTAAAAATTCACGAAAAGAGTCTTATTTTTCCCGTAAAAGAAATTCCTTTTATTGTATTTCAAATAAATCGGTCGGGAGATTTTTCAAATGATTTGTCAATTTATTAAAACGATAGCATAATATGGCCCTTTCTCGTAAATATAGTATCGAGTTATAAATGAAAACAGTTCCGTTGTGCGGTTTAGTAAAGATGGATACGGTTATTTTTTTAAGTATAAGTGACCGTTCTTTTTACAAAAATTGCACATTCATACAGAAAGCAGAAAAAAATTAGAAATATGGATTAGGAGATGTAAAATCTAAACTGAGTTTTTGATTCCTAGATTAGCGTCTTTTCTCATCTTAAAATTATATTAATCGGTTGATCTTCATAACTCCTTTAATTTTTCTAAATGTATTTAACACTTGAATTAATAATTAACAGCATTCTTTACCTACCCGTTCTGAAAAAGAAAACATGTCAAGATGCATTTTTCAATATTATGATGGACATATTAAAATATTTCCAAAATATTTTAACCGATTTGCGTGAAATGAAAACTGTTTGTAATGAAATTATTGGCTTATTAGATTTACTTTCTGAAATTGTACTAAATTTATCTTGAAATTATTCATTTACTGTCAAAGTTAACAAAGTTTGCGAATAATTCTCGTTAGATAAAAAAAAATATCAAAATTTGAAAAAGCAATCTAGTATATGGACTTTAAAAAATACATTTTTCAAACCAGAGTGGAACAATATTAAGTCCGTAATCTAGGACCCTGTAAACGCTTGCAAATCGGTAAATAACAAATCTTTTAATCCATTTTAGCGCCCCTAACGAGTGCGATTAGTACTACCGGGTGATTAAAAAAGGACTTCACAAATGTAAAAGCGTATAAAAGTTTATTTAGATAACTTACAAATTCGGTTGAGGCCTCATTTCATAGCAAAACATATCAAGTTTTGGCTCACGTAATTCATTAGTACCAGATTCGGTCTCCAGCGTTGTTAAAATAGATACTTACCGGTATGGAACGTGCTCGCTGTGCGTTTTGGTTTCACGGTTTGAAGTCATCGACTGCAGTTCAAGGTAGTTTTCGTAGAAAGTAAAGGGAGCATCTTAGTAGGCGTAAAATTTACTCTCGGCACCAAATCTTCATTGAAGTAAGTTGTTCTGTTAGACATACTAAATCGCGTGGGCTAGGACGCCCACGCGTCTGAAACTGCTGTTAAACAATTCGGAGAAATCTTTGCACGTAATCTGAAAAAAATCAACTCGACCTGCGTTACCAGAGAATGGCATTCTACAAACGACTGTTTGGCGCGTGCTACGTAAGCGATCGCACTTGAAGCCGTACAAACTGACTGCGATTCAACACATCGCAGATGACTACGAAGTTGCACGGCTGCAGTTTTGCGTGGAAATGATGAATAGATTTGCAGGCAACGATACTTTTTAAGACGATGTAATTTTTAGCGATGAGTCGACGTTTGACATGTCCGCCAAGGTGAACACCCCTAACTGCCGAATATTGGGTAGCAAAGACCCTCGTGAAGTAGCCAAAGCTACTTTTGTTGATCCGAGATTTAAAAAAAAAACCTCATTTGACGTAGAAGAAAATGCAAAAAACGGATAACCGATGAGGTTACAAATTTAATCGATTCAAAGCGAATGGACGTCGATACTCGGCCGTAAATAGAAATCTTAGAACCTCAGACACAACAAATCCTAACGATTGTCTTTGGAGTTTATTTGAAGAAAAATTACGAAAGTGCAAACAACTACTCCTGGAACAACCGGAATATTGCAAATACGACGGTATTTGGAAATGCCACGCTTAAATAGACGAAAAATTCCTTTGGAATTTTGGGAATTGTATAAAAATTCATTACCTGAATTATACCAGATAAATTTAAAATACTCCTGTTTACCTGCTACGTCACTTCTCTCAGAAAGAGTGTTATCCAACGCCGGGCGGCAAACCGATTTGCGTAGAAATAGACTATTTATAAAACATCCTGGACGAAATAAATTTCTCAATTTTAAATTTTATCGTGGAATTATAAACCGATTTATCTTTTATTACTTGTTTTTTAATTTAGGAACAAAAATTAAAACCGTAATCTAATGTGTTTTTGTGAAAAAAATTAATTAAAATATTAAATAGATTGTAAACTAATTTAAATATATATATTTGAAATTGATAGAGGACATTCCTATTTTGTTTATAGCGTGCACACTTCGGTTAAAAAATAATGTATAAGGGAATAGGTTACAAACGCAAAACGAAAGGATCGAGCGATTACATCTTCCGTTTAACTGATTTATAGATATTTTTAACGTACGTGAGAAGTCGGTTGAAAATAAAAACAAGTGAATGACGGTTTTATTTTTTATATAAGCAAAATAAGAACCTTTTACATAGGCGGCCGTAAAATGTCAGTATATTTTTTATTATCGTTATGAACGATTGTATAAAAAAAATCTCTCTCTCTCTCTCTATATATATATATATATATATATATATATTTAATAATGTCACTAGTAGTTTATACCGCTATTTAGAGATAGCAATTATTTTCTGGGAACCGTTTTAAAACGTATGTCAAAGTACAAAATTTTCAAGAAATTAAGAAAAGAAGATAATTTTAATGTTTTTCCGTAAAGGCCCCCGTACGACACGCATTTGTTTTAAAGCTACGATCGGTTTGATAAGGATGATGTCTTTTAATACTATTTTATGACTTACTAAAATCCATCGTACGTACGATGTTTGTTAAGAGGTGATCGGTATTACTTAAAACGTACCGTTTCGCTTAAATTTTTAATCTGCTATTCTAGTACAAGCTGATTTTTACTTTAATCTTTTACGTTTCTGTGCGTTAACCTACCTTGCAAATTTTTTAAAACCGCAAGATTTTTTCGTTATTTCATCATCGCCTATGCTCTTTCTACGATTACCTTTTGTTATCGCTTTAAATTTTTTTTTTAATCGGCGAATGTTTTTTCGTTCTTACCGAATGCTGTTCCCGGTTATCGCTCGATCGAATTTGATCTTAAAATAGTAACTTGATGCGACAAATAATTAAGTAAAATAAAAAATAAAAACCCTCGGGTCTTTCTCAAGTTTTCGAAAATAAACTCTTTACTAGTATAAATAACCGCTAATACTGTTTGGTGTACCGTTATTTATTTCACACGTAAAGTTTTTTAATTTGTAAATTTTACTCCGCCTATAGTTTAGTTTCTATTTTTATCTTGTTATGTACGTATTCCGTTTGAAGGGCACGATCGTCTTTGTAGTTTATTCGCTATTGTTGTTACGTAACTTCCTGTTATATTTTATTGCATATCTCTGACATAATTTCATAAAAATAAAAATATCGACGGTCGTTAAAAATCATACTCGTGAAATTCTTTTCTATCGGCTAGTTTATTTGCTCTCGTTAATCGTTATTTTCTTTGAATCGGTTTCCTTTTTTCTTAATAATCGATCCGCTGCTCGTATTTTATGATTTACATAGTAGTGAGATCGATGAGATTTAAACTGCGGTTAAGTTTCCAGGTGTCATAAGGAAGCTACAGGTAAACTTTTTTAATGACGTTCAGTAGTTTTTGCGGTTATCGGGAACAAACGAAAAAAACGTCAATATATGTAGAACCGAGGTTAATTATATTTTTTTGCAGTTATGTATATTCTTCAACAAGACAGGATTTAAATTTCTTGCCGTTTATTTAAAATATTTTCACGTTATTTTACTACAAGTATGTAATTACTTTTCCCTAATATGTCAGCAAAAAAAGCGGTTTATTTGCTATATAATTTTTATCTTCAAATTATATTTTATAAGCATCACGTTTAATTTAAATATATTAGAATTAAGATTCGTTATTAATTATTTTATCCGATCATTTTATTTATAATTTTAAGATAAAATTGTATAATTAGTTAATGTATTTTATTTGAAAAATATATTCACGTCGGTATAAATTGAATGTAAAATATTCAGTGGAATATAAAAATTCATATTCTACTGATGAGCACAGATTAGTTCGTATTTTATCAGCGACTGAAATACAAAAAATACAGCTCTGTATAATTTTAATATTATATTTATAATTAGACCGTACGTACAGAATGTTGCGAAACGTATTCGCCAAACTCCAGAATCTGATTAAGGACACCAAAATGTGAAAAAACGTTCTGATCGACTTAAGTCCTACTTCACTTTGTTTTCCTTCTGGACGCCATTTTGTGATTTTCAAAAATTATTTCTCAGGAGCCGGTAAACCTACAGTAATTAAAATTTTATAAACGTCACCTTAAAAATTGGCGGCCATCTTAATTTTTTTATTCTTCAATATTTTTGTGATTGTTTATTTGATATAATTATTACTAACACAAAATTTATTAAGCATTTTATTTTGAAGAAAATGACACCTCATTTGTAAAATTCCGTTGACAAACAATCGAGTTATAGCAGACAATTAACCCGGCAGTACGATTTTGCTAGCTGATAATTTTTTGTCTGTTTCTATTTTCTCCATTAAATATCTTGGCACAAAATATAATCTTGGCACAAATATAATCTTGGCTCCAAATATAATCTTGGCACAAAACAAGATTTAGTTGTTAAATAATTCTCCATGATAAAAATCCTTTCTTCCATGTTCAAAACCATTCCTTCTTAATAAAAAACATAACCAAAAATAACTAACTGCTCACAAAAAAGAAATAGAAAATTATATCAGCTGATTATAAAACAACAACAATAGGTAAAACTGCCAACATTTTCATCTAAAATTATTGTATTAACTCTTCTAAAAAGTATTTTAGAAGAGTAATTTATACTACAAATAAGGGATGTAAGTTCTTTGTATTATACTGATGCTAGCAGCTTGTTAATAGTACTGAGATTTGTTATTAAGTGTCTGAGAGTGTGTCAAGCTAAATCTCTTTCCACACTCAGAGTATTTTTTTTTTTTTTAACAGCCATGACTTCCCTTAACTGCAATGAAATTTTTACTGCTACAGAACCATTAATAAATAACTTTATGAAGGATAATGTGTTTAGTATGTTTAATATACAATTTTAAATAATCTATCACGAATGGGTTATGATTACATTCTTGTATAAAGAATATGACAGAGTAAACTCAAGCTGATAATAGATGTATCCAACATGATATAAAATATGTTGACCATTTTTAAATTGAACATATCAATAAAAACATTTAGTTTTCTCAACTCAATGAAAATATTCTACATAATTTAATGCAAATAGCATGATTCAATAAAAATAGTCTGCATACTTCATTTTCAATAAGTGTTTCTATGTGCACTAACATCTATTTTATTTGAATTATCGCTTATTATACACATTGGTAAGATGTGTGACCTATCAATTTGTTTATTATCTTGTTACTAGATAAAAAAATATGCAAAATAAAATGATTATATTTACCAACTCCTAAAACACCAGCATCTGAGCAATTATTTACTGTCTCAGGTGGTGGAGGTTGAGGATACAGACAACGATAATACGGACCACCTTTATAGTTATAAACAGTTAATTGACCTTCCATCTGTAATGCACTACCAGAAACAAGTGGTTTACCAGATAAAACACAGGCATCATTTAATAAATAACGTGTAGCAACATTATCTGATGCATCAATAACAACATCAAATCTTTTTATTATTCCAAGTGCATTACTACTTTCTAGTGCACAGCAAAATTCACTAACCTTTAAATCTGTATTCAATCTAAAAAAAAAAATAAATAAAAAAAGTTAGCAATAACGTAGCTGTACTTTCCTAAAGCATGTACATTATTAAATACATTTACAAAATTATTCCATTTATTTAATGCACCAACTTACATTATTAAACACATTTACTAAATTTTTCTATTTATTTAATGCACCACTTTAAATAATTTTTTTCATGAGTCTTAAAAGTGAAGGATAGTAATAACTGGAAAAAATATTTTAAAATTCACTTATCAGGACCCAAAAACCGAATCAATAGATCCATATCTTGAAAGAACTCAATAGATGAGTCCTCCCTACCAGCCTGGATCAATCCACTTCTACATAATTACCACTAGTTTTTAATACATTTTTATTTTTTATTGTTATTAAATAATAATAAACAATTCTTGAAATAAATTAAGTCTGAAAATATTTGTTCAGATGAGCAATAGAATGAAAAACATTAGTAGAAAATTTATTTATTTACAGAAAATTCTTGTAAAAATCATATTTCTAAATTTGTATACAATGAAGGGAGATCAGACTGTAGGAATAAAAATACAATTAAAGATAAAATTACATAAAGAAATACAAAGATGAAACCTAAATAATTATAAGTTTATGGAAATAATTTTCAAAAATACTGACCAGAAATTAGTAATTATTGTAATGATTAGAAAGTACATTATGCTAAAATATCAATTCACCATTTATAAATAGAGAAATAAATAGTATAAAAAATCTGGACAGAATGCATGAGAAAAGACAGGTGGGTATGTGTGTGTGTAATTGAAAGAGAGGAGTTTTTCTAGGGATAAACATATTTTTAATAATTATAAAAAATGTTTTTGAAGAAATTAATCCTGCACATAAGCGTAACCACAGTGGGGTGGGTGGAGCACTTGCCCCCCTGGATCATTTAGTCAAACAAAAAATTATAGGTCAATATCAACAGGTTATAATAGTACTGCGTGGCAAGAAAGCATGTTTGAATCGTGGCAGAAGCGCTCTCTGGTGAATGAGTGGGGGAACTAGCAGTTCAAGGTCTGGATGGTCAGTGGTAAAACTCAAAGATGAGTGATAACAATGGAGAAGAGAAATCAAAGCAGAATGATGGTGAAAAATACAGAATGTTTGAGGTTGAATTTAAAGGAAAAGTTCTAGTACCTTCTGTTCCCTATTTAAGTACTGCAGTCAGTGCAAATAAGTCAGTTGAGTGAATTGACTAATTTGAGCTAGTTCAGACCGCAATCCCGTAACAATAGCAATCTACAATGAATATTAGAAACTTTTTTAGCACAAAATTTATGTATCTATATTACTTTCATTTGAGTCTGAGCTGCAAAAGCATCTAATTAAAGCAACCTTAAATGTTCAAGAAATGCACAGACTGTTTTTTTGTTTGTAATAATAGTGATTTTGATATTGTTTTTATTATTGAAATTTTATGGAAAAATCATACAATACTAAATAAGGAAGTAATAACTAGTACACCACACTCCAATAATTAAAAAAAAAAATGATTGAAAATTGTAATTAGCTACTTTTGCTTAATTAGAGGGTTTTGAATTTTGAAATGTTTGATTTTGCTACTAGCTACTTCTGCTAGTTGCAAATAATAAAACAAATTTGTACAAAATATTAAACGTTTATAAAAATTAATATCAATCAATAATAAAAAAAAAAAAAAACATTAAAATGTCGACAGCTAATAAGTAGTGAATGGTTCAAAATTCATAATAGTCCAATTTTTGTTGTGATCAAGTTCCATCACTACAAAAGTTATGTTAAACACAAACATTCTAACCTCAAACAGAACCATGTTTGTTCACTTTAATTTTGTTCTGTACATAGCCACAGGCTGTTAGACTTCACCATTCCACCTGTTTCTTTGTTGTTTTTTTTCTACTTATTCTAATATTCTTGTTTCTACTTAGACTAAATATGAATTTTTACTGATTTTCAAAATGTTTAACTTTTTGAAAAATTATTGTATAAAGATGATAAAAAACATTTTTAAGCTTAAAGTTTCTAGTAGAGTCTGTTAAGAAGCTTAAATTCTTAGTTGATTTAGTTTTTTTGGGAAGTGACTTATTTTACTTATTTTCTTTTAAAGTGACAAGAGGAAGCAATTAGATAAAAGTAGGAGCAAAAGTGATAACAACAGAGAAGAGAAATCAAAGCAGAATGATGGTGAAAAATCAAGTGGGTCTTCGCTACGGTTCTGGTGTACGGGATCAAATGAATTTTGATAATGATGTGGGTCATTGGCTTGGGCATTTGTTTAGTATGACCTCATCTCAAAAAATGAAAGTTTTAAAAAACTTGGTCACCATCTCAAAGTTATTACTTTGCCAAGGATGCTGTGTGCAAAAGAAAATTCAAATACAGCTGGTTGGCGGATTATGCTCCTTGGCTGGTGTAGAGAAATTAAAGGGTGTGTGTGCATTTACTGTGTGTTGTTTTCACCAACTAATGTGCATGGTGTTTTGGGTTCTTTCATAATGAGGCCCTTTACTCGCTGCAAAGACATGTACGAATTTGCAAAATCTCACACATCATCTCAATGGAACAAATCGGCAGCCACAAATATTTTGAGGCAGCAAAATATTTTGATGAAAATATACCTGCTAATTACAGAATGGAAGACAACAAGAAAACTGTTGCATCAATAATTTTGACCGTGATGTTTTGTGGTACATATGACCTACATTTGAGAGGCAAAGAAAATCATGAAGGTATTTTTGAAGATTGATCAAAATTGACGCTGTGACTACATTTTAAAAGAACACATAGAAAAGGGTACAAAAACTGCCACTTCTTGTCACCACGGATTCAAAATGAAATAATTGGCTTATGAGGCAATGTTGTTAAGAGACAACATCACTACTGACATAAAGAAAGCATGTGCTTACAGTATTTTGGCAGATGAAAGCAGTGACATATCAGGGAAAGAGCAAGTTTCTATTAGCCCCCTCGCCCAAAAGGAAGAAATTAATAAAAAAATAAAAACTGATTACATCACGTTACAATTATAAACTGGAAACATTAAAAATAAATAAAGCATGAAAAAAGTATTAATACTAAAACGTTTAGTGAAATCCTAAAGGTACAACATTCCATAAAAAAAAATTAATAGTAGAAAATACAAAATTCCATAGAAAAATGGAACAGCATAAACTAAAAATTGATCATTGCATGATATATTGTATGTAAGAATGTAGAACAATGAACAAATCAAGAAAATATATCCCACACTTTCATACTTATTACGTACCTTATTTTCTAATCAAAAAACATAATTAATTAAATTTGCCAAACCAGTAAAAGTTGTAAAAGATCACAAAAATTCACCTGAGCAAATACAGCCATACACTTATTCTCAGGTATTATAAAGTTAATTAAAAATATTAAATTTTCAAGTTGATAATATCTTGGGCTGTTGAAAAAGAATTGCTTAAACCTTCACAATAAAGACTTTTGATTATACGTACCTGATCAACAATTTATTAAGAAAAATAATATGAAAGATTAGAGAAAATAGGCTGAGAAGAAAAGATTAGGAAAGTTTCATTAAGAATTATAAAATGACAATAATAATTATCATAAAAAAAAAGATTTATGACAATTTTTATTAACAGAATTTGAATTTGATTACCAAATTCAAACTGTTGAGTTCTTCAATAACAGCTGCAAATCAACCCAAGGCAATTGTATAAAATAGATATTATTATTTTTTTAATCTAATAAAGTAGATATAATTTAATTTTATTTCCACTGATATATTTTATATTAACATTAAAAATTAAATAAAGGTTTTATGTAACCTTTTAAGAGCCTCAGCTGCAGATGTAACCTTTGGTTTACCAATACTTCCTTCATCATGTAGCAACTGACGATGTAAATTATTTTCTTCAACTACATCATAATCAACTAAACCAATATGACCTGAAAAGTAAATAATATATTTATTTTAAACAGCTAAAATTTATTTTTTCACAGATATAAAAAAATTAGTTCATCTGTAAAATGAATACTCAAAAACACAAATCTTTTAAATTATAAAAAGTAATCGGGTAAGTTTTAATAAATAAACTTGTAAACAGTAAACACAAAAAAAGATCAATTTAAAAATCCATATGTAAATTACTTACACATAAGAAAGAAAACAAACAAAAACTTTAAGTGTAAATCTCTCTGTAAACACATACTTTTATTCATAAAGTTATCCACGAATTTGATGTTAATTATAATACTAATAAAAAATATAAATTTTCAACTATACAGTTGAATGCTTGATTAAAAAATCGTTATTTTTGCCTCTCCTATGTCCAAAGTTGCATAAATGAGAAGAATCTTTTTCAGTAAAAAAATTGCAATTTATACTTCTTCAGATCCTCGTCCACACATACATCTTTGAAAATATTTAATTTTATCACTGTAAAAGTTTTGCTTCTTAAGAATTTTTGTAGAAAATTCTAATTCTTTAAAAGACATTAAATGAACTTTTTCCTTAAATAACGATAATTTAGTTGAGTGTGCTGGCTTATATACCAGTACATTTTCTCAGCTCTCTCACAGCCCTATATTCCTACTCTTAATTCGTTTTTTTTTTCAATGAGAGACAATTCAAAGTAAACACATGTATTCACTTTCAATTGGAACATTTAACTTATTCATTTCATTGATTCTATTCAATGGCTAATTTTTTAATATCTGACATTAAAAATGTTGTGTTATTACTAGCAAGATTTCTTTTCAGAGCCGACCATACCATCTTGACTGGATTTAAATAAGGGTGGTAAGGTGGAAGTCACAGAACCTGATGCCCATGTTTTTTTAATAATTTATCAAAATGGTACTTTATTTTTGAATTTCAACGTGATTTAATTATGTCATACAATTGCAGTTTTAATATTACTTTATTAAACAGAATATTGTTCTTTAATAATCAATTAATCATGCCACTTTTCCTATCGTTTGAATTCGGAGGCTTCTCTAGAAGTGAACTGTGGTATGATGCATTATCAATAACAACCACTGACTGGGGAAAAAGACCAGGAATTAATTTTTCAGATGCCACTTCATGAAATTGTTAATATATAATATTTATATATTTATTATATAAATAATAGTCATCACTTTTTGAACTCATTTTTGGAATGAACCCCATTTCTCATCCAGCATGGATTATGATTAACTGATCACTTTTATTCCTGTACCACTGTCATCTGACCTCGAAAGGGACATTATTATATACAATTGGTCAAAATAAGCAATTGAAGAATTTTCTTTACTGAAATCGATCATTTTTCTTAAATATTCTATTCTCTTTCACCAGATGTCTTCTTTCTCAACCAAATGTTCCCTATTATTATCAGTTTTCCACCACCAACTTAAACCCTAACTCTTTCAGGATAGCCGCTAGTGTAGTTCTAGAACCTTTAAATCTAATTCTCTTTTGAAGTTCACATAATTTATTTAATTTAGGCAGTTCATTATGTTTTCATGAAGCTCGTTAACTGTTCTTAAAATGCCTTGATCAAAACTGTCTTTCCCAGAACTGGTTTTGAACATTGTTTATATCTTTTGGTGTTCTGAATGAGGACGACTGTGATTTAGATTTAAGAAGATCCTGCTTTTCTTTTAGAAGTTTTTCAACTTATGATTTGAAATCTCACAAGTTGCAGCAGTTCTTCCTTCACTTTTTGAATGCATATTTAATGTTTGTTATCTTCTAATTTTCCTAACTTTATAGATTATTTCTTCACAAAATCTTATACATTATTATAACTACTCCATAAGCTTAACTACGGAGCTTTTTATTCTAAACTATGGATTTAAATTCCGCAATGCAAAAAAAAAAAACTATAAACACTATAAATCTAAAAAAAAACCTTTAAATAATTCAATAGATTGATTGATTACTTGTTCTGCAGGAAGCACTGTGACAATGTTACAATTTTAAGACTTTGATTAAAGTTCAACTATTTCATAAATAAACCATTTTTAAGTAGAATTTATTTTTTTTTCTTTATTTAGTTTTATTATCACATTATTAGTAGTAAAAAGAAGTGGAGAATAGTTACATAAAACATTTTCATATCTTCACACACATGCACACACACCATGGCAAGAAAGGAAATAAAATTTAAGGGCTGTAGTTTTATACATTACATAAAACCTATGAGCATTAAAAAAAGTAAAAGATATATACTGCACTAACCAATTCCAGCGCCTACAAGTTAAAGAGCAGCAGGACAACCTAATCCGCCAGCTCCGATGATAAGAACTGAAGAAGTCTTAAGTCTGGTCTGTCCTAAAAAAATAATACATAAAAAACATAAAACAGATGTTTACTTTGAAGTTATTAAACCTGTTCACTCATTTTCATCGTTTTTTAGTTTTATAAATTAAATGCAGAGCAGCAGGAAAAAACCAATAAATAATAAACTTTTGATTCAAATACACATCTATTTTTATGATGTAAATTAAATACACTTAAAGTTATTCTTAAGATATGTAAAAACATATCAGCTATATTATTAATGCTGTTATGTTTTCTACAAAAATGACACTGGAAATTAGACAGATATGTAAGAAAATGTGTGCTTGTGATTATAATGAAAACAAGGTTTAATCTGAAGATGAGTAAAATTGTATCTACATAGTGCAAAAGCTTTGAGAAGAATATTGTGAAGTCTAAGTGTAAATGTCAGAAAATGAGAATATCTGGTTGAATAGATATAGGACATCGATGGTGAATTAAAATTGAGAAGGAAATAATGTAAAAAATCAATAAGGTTATGTATTTAGATGAGATCAATAATATGAGTAGGATGATTGTTAACAGCTGTTTGATAAAAGTAAGAGATGAAAAAAGGATCTACAGAACTATAGTTCTGTGTACTGCTTTCTGGAACAGAAGCATAGCATGTAAATCAAAGGTATGATCAAACTTTTTGATAACAGAAATGAATATCAAAAGGAATATGAGAAAGATGATGCTGGTCAGATTTGAAAATAATGACATATGAGGTGGTATGTATCATAAAGATATTATGGATTATGTCTAACAAAAGCAGTAAAGATGACTTGATCTTGCGTGTAGGCTGAATGATTCAAGGAATCTAAAAAGATTTTACTTAGGGAGCCTGTACAAAGGAAGAAGACGATGCCCTCTGTGCTGCTGGAAGAAGAGAAAGAGGAAGCAATGGAAGGAAAAAGTTGATAGTGGAATAAATAACAGATTTACTAGGTAATAATATTGCTTCCTAATAATTAATTTTTCACTTAAATAAACTCAATTTTTTTATTTTTATTTAACACTACACATAAGCCCTTAAAATTTCTAAGTTTTGTTTAATGAAATCTTCACTAGCATGAATCACTACATAATAAATTCTGAAAATCATAATCCTACACTACACCTTATCTCTTTTTTAGAATACTGCTATCGACAAAATAATAACACTGATAAACAAGAATGATCATTGTTTGGTATCGTTCGTGTGTTCGTGTGTTTGTGCGTGCTGATGTATGTTGATGTGCGAGTGTGAAGTAGTGGGGATTCGTTGGTGCGTAGTTTAGTGCGTGGTGAGATATTGTGAAAGAAGGATGTGTGTGTCTTAAGCATTCATAGTGTTAAAATGTTACAATATCTTAAATATTCAAATGTTACATAGTATTACAATGTCTTAGTATTCATCACAATAAAAATGTTATACAGTCCACTATTGTGTGTGTTCATTTAGTGAAAAAACAAAACAATCATTGCACAAAATAGATAATGTAAATAAAATAAATACCTCTTGACCGAGTCATGGTATGACATAGAGTTATGAATGTTTGATGAAATAATATTTGCTGCAAACAACACAATGCAATCATGATAGAGTGAATTCTGCTATTTTGAAAATTAACCTCATGTGAGAGCTTACCCCATCACTAAGCAAGTTATGTGGAAAACAATAAAAACTCCTCAATTCACAATAATATTTGTTGCATACAGTAAATATAAGTATTCTGTGAAGTATTTATGATCATTTTACAAATACAACATAAAAATTTTTAAAATGAATAAAACAAAAAGCTTTAAACTGACATTCAATTTTCTTAAATTTGAAAATTTAGCAAACCAAGTTTGCCTACATACTTCTGTGTTCAATTTTTGTCATTCTGATACACTTACAGGATCTATGTTATATTATTTGAAACAAATGATTGCATGTGGAAAATAGCAATTTCACAAAAGAATTTTTCTTTTGTTTGTCTTAAAATGACACAGTCATTATAAATGATTAAAAAAAATTAAGTCATACTCATATAATAATAGTACATTTTTTCAGTTCATTAAAATGTAAAATCATTTTAAATAATACTAACGAATTCTATTTGTATATATACCTTTAACACCAATATCTGGAACAATAATCTGTCTACTGTATCGAGCTATCTCTTTGTTGTTTAATGAATTTGTTTTAACTTCATCACCACTTCCAGAAGTCTGTAAAGATTTACAAAACAGGTTTATAATTCATATAGAACATTCAATATTCTAAACTTTATTTAAATATATAGTAAACACTCATCATCACAGGTGAATTCTTCTACCGTGAAAATTATCTCCTATGAGAGTTTATACCCATCACTAAGTTATAGAAAAACAACAAACAGCTCTTCACACCACAAAATCATAATATTTTATCTAAGTTGACTATTTCTTTTTCTAACATTAGTGAATTACAACCTATAGAAATGAAGAGTAGTTTTTTAACCATTACTACACTGAAATTAAATTAATTTTTTATAATTAAATATTTATAATATACACTTACCTTTAAGAACATATTTTAAATTTAAACTTTTCCCTTTTTTGGACTTAATAACTAAATCTTTACTAACTTTTCTGTTGCAGTTTTAAAAAGGCATTAATGTATAAGACCAATACAGATGACAAACTTGACACTATCTATAAAAGAAACAGGGGTCTTGTTGATTTTCACAACTTCACCTTGATCAACAATAATTACCAGATTATTTAATAGTGAATTGGCCTGATCTTTTCACATATAATTCTTTTAGTTTATTGCTATGTTAGACATGGTGAATTCATACATGCGAAATTTGGTGCTAAGTACACATCTCCTCATGCACAAATGTTTTAAAAATACAGTAACGAGGGCAATCTATAATTCCAGCCATGTTCCCTTTTGTAATTTATCTGCTCAAAGACAGAATTGTTTGCTGCAGTGTCATCTATCTTCATTTATTTGAGAGAGGTTATATCATAAAATGAACTTTTCACATTCCTGGTTTGCATATAAAGTAAATCTTTCTTTCAAGTACCAGAAGCAATAGATTTGTCATGCATGTCATGTATTAGTTATCAATATGACATATTCATTTTACAAATATAAAATCAAAGTAAGTGAATGAAAAATCACTGTTTGTTTTTTTTTTACCTTTGAAATAATCTATTTAAATTTCTAAACATGGTGAAAATTAGCCTGAATATATTTGTTTTTAACAACTAACTAAATAATGCTTTCAGTCACTCTTTCAGTAATCTACAGTAACTTAAGCTGCTGTATTGACCCTGATATCAGCTGATGCTGCTGCCAGTGGTTTTTAGGGTTTTTGTATATTAATTATATAATTGTTTTGTTTTATTTTTATACTCCAGGGTATATACTGCATTATTCTACACAAAGATTACCAGTCAAACAGGACAATTACAAATAACACAAATCATCCACTGACATTGAGAACAGCCTTGGTATTATCATATAAATAAAAGAAAGGACTGTAGTTCATCAAATTAAAATATAATAATAAAATATACAAACACAAGAATAGCCAAAAATGATGTATGAAATGAACAGAGCATAGTAATTTTAGCTCATCTCTAATTATGTATCCACATTTTAAATATGCAACTTCCTTACTATAAAAGGTTGCCAGCAATAGCTTCAGTAGACACTAGTGTGAAAAGAGCAAGCAATTCCAGTACCACTCACTACAGATGTTTGGAAGTACAACTGAAAAAATTTTGAAGTTATAAAAAACATTCTTTTATTAAATTTGTTTTATTTTGTCATTTCAAACGAATATAGAATTAAATAATTTTCATCAATGGCTGTCATGGGCAAAACTTTGCAAACGTGGAATAATTACTGATGCAAAACAGAAACTAACACAAATGTTATTTTTGACATATGGAAATAACTTAGTATTAATAACAGTAATAAAAAAGGATCTTTTAAAATTAAAATCAAAATTTTGTAAAAGCATAACCAATAATTTAAAAAATTCCTATATCTTCTAATATACTTTTACCAACTTAATTATACAAATATGTACAGTCGGTTGATTAATAATTAAACATAAAATATAGAGCTGAACAAGTTCAGAAGGTTCACAACCAAACCTTTGTGTTATAATGCAAAAATATTTGTTCAGAATAAAGTATAAAAAATTAAAATTCTCAAACAGGAGCACATGAACATGAACAAAAGCATTCACGACAACGGATGAAGACAATGTAATAGTTTTAACACCTACTGGTATCAGGAATTTTATAATAATCAATCATTCCATGTCAACAAAATTTTATATTCCACGTCAGAACGTTAAAATTAGGTGATCTAGAACTTCAGCATGAGCTCAATAAAGATCACCCAGAAGACAAACAAGGGAATGATAAACCTAAGTTGCCCTCCTGAGTACAATGTACACTATGTAAAAATTAATATCGATCTGTGTATTAAAATTTAAAGTACAGAAATGCAAGAGGATTTAAAATTTTATATACATAACATTCCAGAAATTCAAGTTCATAATCCATTAAGTCTGAGTAATCTAAGTTTTTGATATTTTAAACATTTTCATAAATTCGCAAACACATTGTACATAAATCCATTGAATAATATTTAAGCCTTCATGGTTGTAGTTAGTATTCCACGCAGTGCAATGGGTGATGATTTAAGTTTATGTACTAAACTGCCCCTAATCTTAATAGGAGTTATAACAACAGCAATAAAATCTGGTGATTGGGAGTCTAGTTGTAGGTAACAGTTCATGTCTTTAAGTAATAGACAGGGGAATGGCCATTGGTAAGATAATTATGAACATACCAGAATCCAAATATGTATTTCCAGAAAGGTAATATTTGTATCTGATGAGTGGTGGAATGCTATTTTAGGAGGGGCGGATCAACTAAAAAAAAAAAAAGAAATAATACCAAGCTTATGAAGAAACTCTATTAGAGATAAATATCAGTCACCTGCCTACAAACAAGCCAATTAACCTGTCTCTGAAAGCATGTAACTGTATTGTAGGTGCAACATAACAAGTGAGTAAGTGTACAGAGGAGAGAAAAACTCCTATATGATGGGAGCAGCCTTCTCAATGGTTGTGTGCCAAGTAACTGATGACAGAACCAAAAACTTAAAGCTTACCTATTGTAGGCTTTGAGTACTGAATAATGAAAAACCTTGAAAAATGCAGGTTACTTCAATAATGCTGATCAATATGTGTAAACCTTTTCAGCAGTAAAAACTAAAGAGTGTATGAAGAAATAGATAATTTGATCGAATAAAGGAGATGTTAATTAAACAGTACTAGAACTGGAGTGCTGCAGTAGGAAAATATAGAAGGGAAAGTAATCAGAGATTACGTGCTAAATCACAAAAATGAAAGAGCAACTAGGCTTCTCAAGAATTTTACAATGCGTATAAATTAGTGATTATAAACATCCAGTTTAAAAATCATAAAAGAGCACAAATATGAATGAGATCAGGATGTAAAAAAAAGATATAAAATAGGTTATATAGTGGTTAGACAGAAGTTTAGATGATTAGGGCTTAGGGCTTTTATGAAAGGGGTTAAGATTAGGATTATTCCAAAAAATAGATTCATCATAAAATAAATAACAATGTTATCTTAAGTTACTTTTTTACATTTTTACAACTCAGCTGAAATTATTAATTTTTAATATTATCATATATATGGCAGTCAATTCATATTATATATTCAACAAATCACGTATAAAGTTGGCTCACTTTTAATGAGGTCAATGAATGAAACTTCTGACAGTTATGATCTAACATAATAATTGAACTACAATGTTCAACTAACAAATTAGTTTTAATAAAAATATATTACTACAGTGGCAGGTCAGTTTGTACATACAACTCAAAACCTATATGTTGATCTAACTTAATGAGCATTCCAAACTGTCTGGTCTCCTTATAATAATAAGTCACATATATTATTTAAGGTACAAAAAATTAGTGGGAAAGTATCAAATAAGAACAGAGAATGATAGGGGAGAAAAAGGCTTAATGAATTTAATAAAGATAATATAATTTTCATTATCATTTCTTGAATTAAAAACCACAAGACTGCACACATGAGTGTATTCTGGATAAGTGTAATTAGTTTTGTAGATATAGAAAAACCATTCAATTGTATCTAAAAATCCAAAATATAGATTGGAAAGAAAGATAGTTTAAAGAAATTGTCTCCAAATCAGAAAATCCTATGACGAGTTTTCTGATGTAGGAAAAACATTAAGACAGGCTGTTCCTATCATTTACATTGTTTAGTATATAGTTGAAGATGTATGATATCAATTTTTTTTGTAGATGAAGCACTGCATATTCAACAGATGATTTCAAAATTAGAAAATATTATGAAAAAAAAGTATGAAATTAAAATGAATATTAGTAAATAACAAAGTAATGAACATAGGAGCCAATGAATATCAGCATACAAAATGGAGGAATTGAACAAGTATTATAGTACAAACAATTAGGTACTATACTATGTTAATAGAAGACTACAAAATAGAAAATGAAATAGCAGTAGTTAAGGAAGTATTTAACAGAACAAACTAATGTTTTAAAATCAAAATAATGAACACCTTTGCGTAAGCAATGTGTAATACACACTGCTTCAACTTAGTTGAGGATTGAAAAAAATATGCATTTTGTATTTGTCTTTGATTATTATACTTTCAAAGGTTCTAGATTTGAAACCCAGTCTGGTTTCGCATTTTGGTAATACTGAGCAATTGCTTGATCAATGTCAAATTTGGGTTAATGACTGTAAAGTTGAAGATCATAATAAATTAAATGTCATTCACCGTGCACAAAGCAATTAAGAAGACTACCTCAGTTACCACTTGAAAATTGGTGATAGAACAAAATAACTGTAAGACCTGGTAAGATCATAACATTGAACATTTTTTTCTAAATAAAATCAATAGTTTGTTTCTAGCTTTGATTCAATTGTTTTTATTTTTTTTATGAAACAAAGACAGCTGCTTGTAGAGAAATCACATATAAGCCTCACTTAGTGTGGTTGAGAAAAAGTCCAAGTGTGAGCAGTGAAGTGACTAACCTTGATTTGGCTTTTGTTTTGGTTTGACATCTGCTGTCTGCAGGCAGGCGCGCAGGTCAGAAGTTGTCAACCCTCAACGCATAAAATTTCCCTAAATTAGAGTGAAATTTGTCTTCCGAAAAATAATGTTTACATTATTTACCAAACCGGGATAATTTAATATCCTGAAAATCCTTCTCGGGACACCAGGACGTTGAGGATAAAACAAGTGACAGTCCCAAAAATCAGGACGTACAGCAACTCTATTCATGCAGGATGGAGCCAGACCACTCACAGCTAATGTTGGTTTAGACTTTTTGCATGAAACTTTTAACGCAAATGTCATTTCAAACCGATTTCTAACAATGTAGGAGTTCATGTTGATGAATTTGCTAGATGTGATGGTGGTCATATTGAACATATGATAAGCAGAACATAATCTCCAGGTATATACTAAACACATTGTATTTTACTTTTCTGTATCGCGATTCAAATAAATATTTTTTAACAAAACCAAATGTTAGATAATTTCGTGCACCACTCTGTATACATACTCGTATATATTAAAAATAACGGCAAAATATTAAAAAAAAAAAAAAAAATAGATTAACAAAAATTATTAGGTAATGACTGCAAATAGAGTTTCTCAGTATTAAAGTCATATTCTTAATGTCTGTCTATTTTGTCTGTATAGTAATATATGGCTAAAATATGACTGTTTCATTAACTGATAAACATTTTATCCAAATTCATCCTTGCAAAAAGATGAATTAAATTAACTTAAAATCACATATTTGGTCATTTCTTTTATCTTTTTATTTATGTTAGGGCTTTTATTGTATGTACTACTTTTCAATAGCATACTAATATAATGGTGTTCATTACTTTGCTAATGATGTTTTCTTGATCATGTTGTTGCATTCTCCTGATGGTTTTCTGTAAATTCCTAACTGAAGTTTCTTTTCAATTTTTTTTTGATGTTCATATCCAAAATTATTTTCTATTTCCTTTGTGTGTACTAAATTTTTATGACAGATATTGAGTCTATATCAGTCTGAATTAATTTAGTTTGTAATTTAAACTTTATGAATAAATTGCACTATGAACTAGAATATATTGATTTGTGGTTTATTATTTTTTAGTCATTGGATGAATTAAGCAGTAAGGCGGTTCCTGATAATATAAATCTGAGAAGACCATTACATTTGGATGAGCCTTTAGGTAATACATTTTTAATGGCTTTATGTATTTTTTAAGAATTTTATTTAAATCCTTTTGACAACACAAATGTTTTCAGCAAAAGTGCTGCTGTCATTGTTGCACTATGATTTCAATTAAAATTATTAGTGGTAATTTTTTTTTAAAACCATGTAAATAAGATGTCATCACACACACACACACACACACACACACACACACACACACACACACATACATGCATACATTCATACATTCAATCATACATATATATATATATATTTATATATATATATATATATATATATATATATATATATATAATAATGTTATTTTTAAACAAATAACATTAATTTAGTTGACAAACAGATCTGGTTCAAAGATAATTTGGATGACAACTTATATATATAAAAGAGATATTCCAATTAACATTTTATTGTAAAATGTATCTGTTTCATTTTTAGTTAATCATAAAATGATATGAAAATTCTTTATTGGGCTTTATGTTTTAGAGACCTAACAAAATATAATAAGCATTAGTATTGCAATTAGTCAAAATTTTGGGGATCTAACTTCTTTAATTTCTGATTGTTTTGAGTTAAAAAAAAAAAAAGGGTAAAATTCTGTAGGTGTGTATTTGTTTGGGTGTTGGCATTTATCTACCATAATGTGTCTAACATACATTCATGAAATTTCATATGATAACCTGCATATACGTAATATCGATGATGTTAAATTTTAATGAAAATTGAACAAGGTGGTGGAATTAATTACAGCTAAGAAAGTTTTGTAACCGTACTTTCAATTAAAAAGAATTGTAAAACAAAATATAAAAGCACAAACAAACAAAACCAAATAAAAATTTCACCAACACCGATCAGGACTTTTAACATAAATGTGCAGAGCTGATTTAGTGTAAAAGATTTCAAGCCATCAGTTACTGATATTACTTTGCTTTGTGATCTTGCTGCTACTATAGATATTATTAAAATATTTTAAAGAAAAAAAATTGTGAAAATCTTGCAGTTTATTTGAATTTTATCCCATCATATTTTTGTTTGTTTTTTGATGAATCAAATATTTTTATACTTCTGTTGATGCAACACATAATGTCTGTGGAACTCAAAACTTGTTCCACAAGTGCAATGTGTGAATTGAGATATACAGAATGTTGAGGGGATATCTTGAGATATAGCAGGTTGCAGTTCATATCTGAATAATGTCTTAAATTTTGTGACATAAATGAAATGCCTCACTAAAATCCTACATCCTCCCAGGATAAGTAGGGTATCCTGAGAATGTCTTAAAATTCAAGTAAATATAGAAAATCCCTGAAAATTTTTAAATTTATCTTTTTAATTTATCAATAATAAAATTTAATATTATTAAATTTAAGTTTACAGAATCCCTTTGATTCTTTGAACTCCCATTCTCACAGAATTTATGTAGCATAATTTAATTATAGGGAACAGAACTGGTTAACGGGCTATCAATGTTATTATATTGTTATATGCGACTAACCTTGAATATGTTGTCATCTAACAAACAGAATAACATAAATTTTACCCTTGATCGTGTAAATTTGAGGTGACCATTACTATTTTCTACCCAGCACATTAAATCGAAAATTCCTAATCCAAATTGAAAACAGTTTGTTGGTCTTTTCTTATAGTTAAGGACTCTTTGTAATACTTGAATAACTCCCAAATAAAAGTTCATAATGCTTAAACAGTTAGTTTAATTCTTTTCTTTGTAGAGAGGGGCAATTCCTGCAATACCCTGATTGCAGTATCAGGATGTTGGAAAGTTTTGTAGGTTACTTCTTGATTGACACTTAGTACTGATGAACTAATTCTTGTTTTAAATGTGTGATTTATTTTATCTATTTGTATATCTTATGTATTGTGGCATTTGCAATGTGAAATATATATTACGCGATGAATTGAAATAATTGTTTATAAAGTATTGTAAAAGAATAATTAATAAAGTGCAACTTTCAAATATATAAAATACTTGTTAGAAAACAACTGACCTTGAAATGGTTCTGACCAATCAGCAGAGATGGATTGGATGCATATAGGTGGTTTATGTCTTAAAAATTAATTATATTTAATCTGCAAATGAATTAATTCATTTGCAGATTAATTCGATTTAGGGAGGTGCACAAAGAACATTTATTGGGGATGGATATAAAGTGCTTTGTACTTAACTTTATGGGATTAATTTAAAAATTATTATTCATATTTAAATTTACAGGTGAATATGAACTTATAAAAAAAATTAGAAAAATTGCAGAACTTAACCAAGTATGGCGGTCATATATTGGTATGGGATACCATAATTGTTGCGTCCCGCATACTATAATGAGAAATATTTTTGAAAATCCAGGCTGGTAAGTCAATTTATCTCTGTATTAAGTGTTCATGGTTTTCTTATTTTTTTAATCAGTACTTGTTATTTTTCTTTTATTACAAACCTATATAATGCAGCATTATAGTAGAAATCTTTTTTTAAAGTATAGAACAAAAATAACTTCTTACAACAAATATGGCCGTAAAATAATTTCCTGAAACATATAAGTCAATGATCCCTAAGATAACACGAAGCATTGTGAATTACTATTAAAATACTTTAAGAAAATGCCACAAATTAAACTTTAAAGATAATAAAAAATAATTTTGACCTTACCCAACAAAAGAATAAACAAAAACATACTTTCAGAATACACCAAGAACAATAGATAATTAACATGCTCATCCACAACATCTTAAGTAATCAGCCTCATAAACTATCTGCTTAAGTATAATCTACTCATGTCCCCTGAAGAGCACATGAGGACTCTTCACTACAGAATTGCTTATTAACATACGCAGACGTTATGAAATAGAAGACAATTTCATTCATAACTGCATTGCTGGGACTTGAAGATTAAAATGTTTTATTTTAAATAATGAAAAAGACAAACAAATGTTTTAAGACTGAGAGGTGTTGCTATCATCAACCATATCACATATAAAAATGTAATAATTTTAAGAAGTGAAATAAACAAAGGTCAGGGATAGGGGCAATTACTTTTATACGGAGATTTTGAATACTAGATTTTGGATATCGGTACTCTTTGGGAGTTAGGTTTCATCTCAGAAATGGTTGATCTGAGATTGTACAAGACTACATTTCATTTACATTCATACATATCATCCTCATTCATCTTCTGAAGTAATACCTTGTGGTGATTCCGGAGACTAAACAGAAAAGAAAAAAGGGATAAGGGCGGGCAATAATGATCAGATGAGGAAGCGGTTATAATGTTACCAGTTGTAAATAATTACAACCATTGAACACAGTAAGTCAGGTAAACAAAAAGAGAAGAGACTTAAGAAGCAAGAAATTCATCTCCTGAAACCAGAGTTAATGGAAAAAGATGAAGAAGAAACATTGATAAAATCCAGTTTCTCTTCTTCATCTCAGTCTGTATACAAGAAAGGTGACTGCCTCAACATTTCTTTGCAACTCACTTAAACAGAGTGTGTTATCCCCTTCATAAACTAAGGCCCCATCAGGTGCATCCCTGCTAGACCAAAAGATACTGCCAAGGCCTTCAGAGAACAGAGGAAGAAAGGATGCAAAAATTTAGCAATTCTCCCAAGGATAATCGTAGTCAAAATTTTCAAAGTTACACAATCTAATAAGATCAGAACGCAATACAAAATTCCATCCAGTTTAAAAACAAATAATTTTTATATATACCTGTTATTAAAATTAACTACATGCCAACTAATTAGAAAGAAACAGCAGCAAGGGAAAGAAGTCCAGGGTCTGCAACAAATATGAGGGTAAAACATCTTCCGACATACTAGTGCTCCGTTCCATATTACCTTACAAAAACAGAAAACCAAGGGGTTAGTATTGCTGTTATATTAGTGATTCAGATGTAGTTGCTTTTACTGTAGTGGTTGCTTTTAACTATGAAAAAGTTAAAAGACATGAATATTGTTGAACAGGATAGTTGTAGGAGAAGTAAGAGTAGAGAGTTTTGAAATTCATGATCTGAAGTAGTTTAACCAAAATATATTTTACTAGACAGATCTAGGAAGAGGTTTCTCCAACATCTTCACCCTTGACTGGAAAAATGCTATTTTCAGCATAAATTTTCTGATATAGATGTTACTAATCAATATTCCTACATTGTATTCATTTTTTTTTTTGTAAAGATAAAGAAGAAAAAATGTACGCGAATTCTGTATGTTTTTGAAATGTATGAAATTAAATTATTATATGAAAATCTTTTTATTTATCCCAGTGACTAATTTATTCAAGTCTTATTATTTACTCTGATAAGAGTTTTAAATTTGACTGACTTAAATCCAGTCAGTTTTATAATAGAATTATTTCAAAAAACAATGTAGTACACTTTATTTAAACATTTAAGACTTGCTGCCTCTTAAAACAAGTAAAAAATAAAGATATTATGTTTATTAGCTAAATTTAAAAAACCTAGATTGATCAAACTTCTCACAAAACCAGTTTTCAGTTGAATCAACAATTATGAAATAGGAATTGCATTGTGTAGTTCAGTAACAAATTAACCACACATGCAATAACCATTAACACGTTAACCACAATAACCACATTAACTGCGTGTTAGTAATGACTGATTAAATATTTAAAAAATTATTGGGACTACATCACATTATGCCACTTGATGTCAGTCATCTCAAAAAAACCTACATTAGAGCTTGAAAATTTTGTTCATTTTATCATTAAAAAAGAAAATCATGAATTTAAAAAAAACTTTAAGAAAATAGAATGAAAAATGTTTTTCTGAATGCAGAAACAAACCTACTTTTTGATCCTTTATTCTTATGTCTTTTATTTCACGATAGTTATTAAAATTATGATATTTTCAAGTTCACTGAAAGTGAAAGTTACATTAGAGAATTTCAGATAATTGAAGAGTTACTGCAGGTTGCTGTTGAGCCAAAATGAAATTCTTTGTTATTTTAATTGAACTATCTGTAATATGTGTAATATTTTATTTGAAATATCTGTAATTTGTTTAATAGTTTTTTTTTTTTTTTTAGGAAAACACAGTATACACCATATCAACCAGAAGATGCACAAGGAAGATTAGAAGGTATTTTGAATTATCAAACAATGGTTTGTGAGTTAACTGGTATGGAAGTAGCTAATGCTTCTTTGTTAGATGAAAGTACAGCTGCTGCAGAAGCTATGGGTA